>NC_080672.1:390009535-390310958 GCF_030247195.1 Topomyia yanbarensis
CTGAATTTCGTAAATCACGGAATTTCACTACACATATGGCGAGTGTCTTGAATGTTGATACGTATAATTTTATAGCACTGCACATGTAAAGTATATCTTTTATGTAAAATTAATTATCTGAATTACGCTTTGTTAAATTGTGTCATGTTTGAAATTACGTCAACGATAAAATTCCGATTTTTTTGGTGTGTAATTTCAACAGTGATATGTGTTAAAAATGTCTCATCTCACTGTTGGCTAGGTGGCTTAAGTTGGTTTTTTATATAAAAGCCCGTTCTTTCCAACATATTTACGAATTATCGTCTTTACGCTTGCTCCGGGTGCAATAAAACGACAACGGCTGACCAACTTCTCTTATTCTTCGTGTCTAATTATTGAGTTCTACAAGATGACGACACGAATGAACTCATGATGAATGAAGTTCATGTTTGACAATTCTCGGTGGTTTGTTTACTTTGTCAGTTGCGTGAGTCGATTGCAACGAGTGCTCATCTGTTGCACACGAACTCACGTAACTCCCATGTAAACAAGCTAACAAGAATTATCAAACGAAGTTTATCCGGCTCTTTCTGTGGGGTTATATCGGTTGGTGTAAAACCTAATAGTCCATCGGTCTACTTTCAATTTGGGATTGAACACTGACAAACTGGGGTGAGTGGCGGTAACGCTTACCATACAACCACCGGTGCCGTCAGCCAACTGCCCAGTTAAGCTCAGCCGGAAATGAACCGGAATTCTGGCTGGTTCCTGTTCGTATTCCGGCCTCAGTGACACAACCGATTCTAGTTAGAATCGGTTGTCACTCGAGCCGTAATACGAACTAGAACCAACCAGAATTCCAGTTCATTTCCGGTTGAACTTTACTGGGTGCTCTCTTGTTCAGACATCTTTACAATTGCTCAAAACTGTGTGTTAATATCTGACACCTGACAGTATGACCTATCCAGTGCTGCCAAATATGTCTGAATCAGCTCACGCACACTGATCCGATACACAGCGCAGAGTTTTGCACGCAAATAAATTTGGCATAATGCTAACATGGACTCTGCACTTTCAAAGTGCGAGTGATCAAACTGCTACTGAAAATTACAGTTACTATATTCATAGTTAGGCGGAGACACTGAGCGGAGCCAATTGAACATGTCAAATCCAGGAAACTCCAGGTGGACACGGTCTACACAGATCTTAAGGCCGCTTTCGACACAGTCAACCATGAGATACTGCTTGCAAAGCTTGATAAACTAGGATGTACCTCGAGTTTCTGCCACTGGCTTCGATCCTACCTTGTTCACCGCGAGTGCGTCGTGCAAATTGGCGACAACGTGTCTGAATCTTTTTGCAATAATTCCGGAGTTCCCCAAGGTAGTACACTAGGTCCATTACTATTTTCATTGTTCGTGAATGATGCGGTCTTTGTTCTAATGCGTGGAGGGAAACTGTTTTTCGCCGATGACTTGAAGATATTTCTTGTGATAAGGAATGAAGCCGATTGCCGTGAGTTACAGTGTCTCATTGATACATTTTACAATTGGTGTCAAAGAAACATGTTGATCCTTTGTGTTACGAAATGTTTTGTCATCAGTTTTCATCGTACAAGAGACGTGCTTAATTTTAACTACAACATTGCCGGAACTCAGCTGCAACGCGTTGACCACGTAAAAGATCTAGGTGTTATTCTCGATGAAAGGCTAACTTATACCAATCACCTGTCAGCGACCATCGACAAAGCAAATCGACTTCTAGGTTTTATGTTCAAAATTTCTAGCGAATTCCGGGATCCTCTGTGTTTCAAGGCTTTATATTGCTCACTGGTGCGCTCGCTGTTGGAATTTGCAAACATCGTCTGGTGCCCTTATCATGCAACGTGGAGTGAAAGGATTGAAGCTGTCCAGCGCAAATTTATACGATATGCTTTACGTCAATTGCCTTGAAATGATCCGTTGAACCTGCCACCATATGAGAACCGTTGCAGACTATTAGGACTACATACTTTGCAAGAACGTAGACATACTTCGCAGGCCATTTTCATATCAAAGCTTCTGTTGGCTGAGTATGATGTTCCCGATATCCTTGGACAAATCAACCTCTACGCCCCAACCCGTGTTCTTCGCCCTCGGACATTACTACACATCGAAATGCGAAACACCAACTACGCTGCTAATAGTCCGATTTTGGCGATGGTTCGTCGCTTCAACGAGCTTGCCGAGCACTTTGACCTCAATTATAATTCATCACAATTTCGTCACCGTTTGCTGTTACATTAGGTTAATTATTTTTAGTTTAGTTCATTAAGACTTAGTGTCAGATGAACACAAATTTTAAATACAAATACAAATGTCAGAGCTTATCGAGCATGACGTCTCACAACATGTTCTTTTTGGATGTATAGGAAAAAGCCATTGTGATTACGGTGATAATTATTATACTCTTTCCTTGTGTTATCGAGCATTGAGAAACGAAAATAAACAATATTTTCCTATAATACCGAGATGTATTGGTATTAAACCACATTATATCTTTGAATTCGTTTCGCTATACGTACCTGTAAAGTTCTTACTCACGACTTCAGCAATGAAACTATTAAGCTAGAGATTGAACATTTGCATGGTGTTGCCAGTGTTTTCTTACAGAAAAAAAGCTTCCAGTTTTCCGGAATTTGCGTCCAGACCAATCGAACTAACCGGTCTATGAGAAAAATTTAGTAGAAGAATGTGCGCAGTGCAATTCGAATTCAGTTTTTAGAGTCACAAGTAATAATTGAATGAAAACTATGTGTAATTGAATTCAATAATTTATTGGTTATAGTTTCACACAAGAGAATTTTTTATCTGAAAACATGTTTCATTGAAACTATAAACAATTAATTCCAATAAAAAAATTACTTTCATTTTGTTTTAATTTCAGTAAATTTATTATTGAAATAGTTGGTTGAACTTTTTTTTAATGCGATGAATAAATTTTCTGGTCGCTTTCAGGCATATTTCAGATCTTTAAGCTAAGAAAAATATGCTCAGTCTACTTTCTACTTCTGCCTAAGTCAGACGTACAATCGAACCAAGTGAACAAAAACTAGCAACCTCTCGATGTAGTGTGCATTGTCTCGAGAACAAAGGAAATATTTAATTTATTCTTGCCATCATGAGTAAAGTTGATGAAAACACTCTGCTCCGACCCAACACAGCGGTCGTTGACTTTAAATTCTGTTCAATGCGATTGAGTTTTCGTGAAGTGGAATACCTGCTGAAGATGAAGATGCAGCTTAGGCTCAAAGAGGTTATGTATCTACAGTATCATCATCTTCGCAATGTAGTGCTCATATCATTGAACACGTTAGCCCAAGATGAACGTTTCGTTTTGCAGAACAACTTGAAGCACGTGGCTGAAAGTGATAAAGTTGGGATTATAGAAAAAGACTATGTAGATGTAAAGCTACATGACCTATCACCACGTACCCCTCTTGATCTAGTTGAAAATACATGTCGCAATACGGAGAAGTAGAATCCGTTACACCTGATACGGAGAGAAATTTTTTCCCGGGTACACCTAACGGTGCTCTTGTAATGAGGATGCGGATCGAAGGACCTATCCCCTCCCACTTGACTGTAAAACTCAAAACCCACGAAGCTACTATTAATCAAACTACGTTATGCATCCATGAGGGGCAAACGCCTACGTGCAAGTATTGTAATCAGACAGCGCACCACGGACAACCTTGCGCGGAAGATACAGAGGAGAATGCATCTCTACCGATTGCCAACGAATCCACGGAAAACCAATCCAAAAAAGACTTTTCAATACCAATACCTGAACCACAAACGGTTGCAAAATTTGTGGCAGCTGTTCAGTCCATATTGACAATTGCAAAAGCAGCATCCAGCACCTCAAAAACCACCGTAAGCAACATCGGCGAAGAATATAATAACAATGACGGCGGATTTACACTGGTCACCCGTAAGAGCAATAAGCAGGAAAGAACAATTGATCGCGAGCACCAAGACACTTTTAACGACAGGAGACAGTGGCGTAGCCAGAAATTTGGTTTGGAGGGGGTTTTGATGAAAATCGTAAATTTTTTGAAAAAATGCTAAAATTTAATATGAGTTTGATAAATTATTGAAAACTCAAAAACATAAGTAGTCTAACAGATGTCATTCCAGTCTACAAACAAGAAGGATCAACATGGAACAGTTTTCAAACCTCTATAGATTATTTTCTTGTATAATATGTCAATGAAGTCAAAAATTGCGATCTTTTAAAGTGGGATAAATGATCTAAAAAATTTTCAACGTTCAAGATCACCTAATATAATAATCCTTGACTTTGAAGGTTTGACAACTTCGGGAAGTTATCAACATAAAACAGCGCCTGCTTTGATATAGAAATTTTAGTGATTAACTCTCATAGAGGTAATTATGGTGAATTCATTTTTCAAAAATATTAAGAAACATGGTGCCTTCAGCAAAGTTTTTGATAATGTCATTTCAAACAATTTTGTTGAAAATATGAAGGCTACATGAATTCAACATATAGGGATTTAAATGGATTGGGCCTGCTATATTTATCCTTAGTGGAGAAAAATTTAGGTGAAAACTATTTTTTTCTGCGCTGCGGATAAAATTGTTTGAAACAATCATTGCCTATAACTAAATTATGGATGGATGGAACTGAAACTTGCGTTTCGACTTCATCTCATCAGAATCCGACACTAACTTGGTGGGCGGACTAAGCTTGCGCCTTATTGATGCTAGCTCCTGAAAATGGAATCACTCTTTGTGTTTTTGAGTCCTTTTAATATCTGAGAATTATTTGTTTTAAATCCAGTTCTTATTTTTTTTGTAAGCTTCAAAGGCACCTTGAACGCAATGTGAATTTATTATTTAATTACCGCAGAAGAGATTTATCAAATACAGTAATTTCAGAATAGCTTGTTGTAAAGGTTTTCTTCTACTATATTTCGATACTCTGAATATGTGGGATATTTATGTCTTTGACAAAGTTGTTTGAAATAGCACTTTCGAAAACTTTGCTGGAGACATTAAGTCTCGACCCAAATTTGCTTGAAGAGTAATTCTTGTCTATAATTACTTCTAGGAGGATTAACCGGCAAAATTATTTTATCAGCAGATGAACAGTTTTACGTTTTGAAATTCTTCAATGTTACTTAACATCGAAATTTGGCAGTTTCGAATGAATGTGATCGTGACCGTTAAAAATTTATCGAGCATTAATTTTACTTTTCTTCAATAGTCAACCTCACAACTTGCAGTACTAGTACGTAGCACACAAAATTTTAGTACGCCATTCATTGCATCCTGCCAAGAGGCTATTCATATAGTTGATAATACAACAAAAATCCAATGCTCATAAAACCGATCCTGACCTGCTAGAGACAAAATTACATCAGCTTTCAACTAGTTTCTGAAATGTTATTCTTGTTGTTAACCATATTGAATTGTTGTCTAAACTCTACACAATCTAAAAAAATACATTTTCAGCAAATGTTGAACTGTATGTAAGTTTTCGGTAAACAAGCTTATGTTTTATATGCAATCAACCTATTCAAATTTAGATTCCCATTCGAAAAATTGTCTCTGATCCATATTTTGAAGCATTTTTCCAAAAATGAGCTCATAATAATTCAGACAGTTATTTTATTTTACATTAAAGTAATTTGACAACTATGGGATTTTGGCTAAGAGATAAGTTACAAGATTCCCTTCTAACAATTTTCCAAAAGTTCTCATGACGCTTTAAACACAGTTCTCAATGTAGTGTTCAGAGAATATTTTTCCAAAAATATTTTGTGGAATATTAAATTAAATTAGTCAGCATCAATTTTTTTACAATCCAATTAATTTTGCCCCCCCCCCGGCTACGCCACTTACAGGAGAGAATCAAATGATCCCCATGACGCAGTAGGCGAGCCGCGAAAGAAGGTCTCCGCTCGCAATAAAAAGTTGCGCGCACGAGATCTAACGGGTAATCAATAATATTTAATTTTATTTTTTAAACACAGGAAAGATCCACGGCTCCGTTAAGCTACCGCTATGAGCTGTGTCAAATAAACGAAATAAAAAAATATATGCCCAAAAAAGAATTTATTGAATTATGATCCTTCCCACCAGAACCCCCCCCCCTCCTCTATCCGCCACTGGATCGACCTAGTGACTGACTGATCTTCTTACCGAATATCAAACTAACTGTGTCTGACTGTCTGTCTGTCTAACGAACGGATTGGCAGAATGAGTTACTAAAAACTCGAGGGTACTTTATCGACAGAACTGCTACCATGCTGCTGATCCTAAACCGATCGCTGTTGTTACGACACTCGTCTGTCTCTACTGACACTTGTACGCAGTGGGGTGATCTGGTTTATGATGCGCCATCGGATAAATAACATAGGTTTTATAAATAGTAAGAACTGTCTCACGGTAAAGAGCGACAAGTCTGTCTTTGCTGTGAGACATTTTGGTAGACTTGAGCGATTCGTAGTAACTCTGCCTAACAGTGACGAATTATATTAGTTTCAAACTCAAAATCTTTTCAAACCAAATTTGACTACTGATTTTTATTAAATGTAGTTTTTACTTATTATGTATTGTACAAGGTTTATTTTAAAATCGAAATTTCGAGCCCCACTCGACATTTTTTTCTGGATTCACCCCTGCTACCTAAGCTCGACTCCTGCCAGCAGAAGACAAACGATTAGTCCGTAAGATTTTAAACCTGTTTCCAATGAATCTGCCACTTCTAGTTTTCCGATCTGGATATTGCACATCCTTGTTCTCACTTGAGCACTATGACGCTAAAATTTTCATAACTACTCAGTAATGAATAAAATACTTTTTAATTGAGAAACTCCCGAAAACCATTTCATCTAATTCTTTTAGTGTGTCAATATTTTCAAAGCACAAATCCTCTAAATTTTAAGATGTAACCGTGAACAACTTTTCTCTTTAAATTTTATTCACTGGACTACTGTAGACTGTGTACGATCATGCCTCGCAGAAAATTAAAAACTTACAAAAATAATAAATTAAATAATTGAATAAGTAAAGCAGTTCATGCAATGCAATATACATCGAAAGAGACCCGATTTCCACAATTGCTCATTTTATCCCATATATACATCAACGTAGAGCCCACCCGCTCTTCGAGTCGACGCGAGTACCAACTCATATAAAAACCAATGCCGGCTACTAAATATAGGTCAGTTTTTTCTATCTCTAATTATTTCGCTACCATGGGAGGCTCACATTATTTCATCCACAAGATCGTAAGCGGTTAGGCTACCTTGGGGACCGCCTTAAGTATACCTCGTCGAATCATCTGTTGTAAATTTAACTCGTGCAAAAAACAGTATCACAAGAAAACGGGTTAATGTCTCTACGAACAGATACTGTTCGATGCCAACCAGCAAATTGAATGATTGATTGAATGACTGATCAGTTTTCGTGCTAAGTGATTGTTAAATTACTGAAACCGTGAAATAAGACAACTGCACATAAACAAACAATTAAATCATAAGTTTAAAATGCAAATTTTTAACCTCCTACAAGTTTTTCAAATGGCATCACATGCGACACGATTGAAAATGCTTACCGTGGATGGCGTTGGCTGAAATTGGCGATCAAACACTTGACCAGTTCCAATTCCAACCTTGGAAGCATTCACAAAGAAACATAAACTGCTACGAGATCTCTAACAAAGGTGTTCTATGGGCATATCTTGAGTGTTCTTCAGTCGATCCTAGCGGCATCAGAACCATTTGATTTATTGAACCGGATGAATCACACGAGAATCGACTAAATGCCACATAGCACCACTGCCTGTAACATTTTTTCTTCTTATTTGATGCAGCGCGGTGTCCATGGCTCACGTTCGGCAATATCGCAAAGGTATTAATTAATTATTGCTCATTGATTTTTTAATGGTTTATGGTGCACCCGAAGCATCCGGATCGTGTACAGATTTTTCCCACGGTTTTTTTGTTCATTCTGGGTTCGGTTTGTCGACGACAAGGTTTTGTAGTTTTGCCTACCTACTGCATCCGCATGCAGAATAAATCTGTAGTTGGAGAAGTTGAATCTATGGATGTCGTTTGAAGTGTGGCGATGCTTTTTGAAATCTTTGCAGATATCAGATATATGCACAAATCAAAAAATATGAATGTTATACTACTTTTTTGTTTTGGCAATCTTGATATTATTTTTAAGGTAAAAGCATAAAAATTAAAAAAAATATCTAGATCAATAAATTCGTTTATATTCCAATTGGTTCATAGACCTTTTTAACAAACCAAACCTATATAATTTAGTTCAATAACGACCTATAATTCACTCAATTTTCAACTGAAAACTATTATCAACAACCGACCGAGTTTGATTTACAATATGAAAGCCGTCGTCGGAGACAAACAATCTTGGTGTGCCATAGCGTAGCAAACGACAATATTCCCAGCCACCAAAGGCGATAATAAGCACATTCCATAAATCTTGTACTGCCCTTTTAAGCACAATCTTTCGCCAGCTAAACTGGAGCAAAGACAGCGCGCGGACACGACCAACAAAAACAGAACCCTTAACGCGAAAATGCCTGGAATTTTAAGCGGTTTTTCCTCAATCATAATCACAGATGCCGCCAACAACCAACCAACCAACGCCGACAGCTAAGTATAGGCGCAACGCGTTCTCATTGCCCAGAAACGGAACGCTGTTAATTAGCCCAAATGCAACATGTCGATGACTACTGAGCTCTCCGAGCACGTATTTTTTCATGTGCCGCAATTGATTTCTATATGGCCACTGCTGGCCCCCTAACTATGGACCTCAACTCGACGGATGATTTTACCTCCGCTCGAGTTATTACATTTCTGTCAATCACCCAGAATGTAGAACGTGATTCATAACCGTGCGCTCGGTTTGGCGCTGTAAAACGACACAGAGCCACGCGATTGGGGGATTGATGGCTCGCCGAGAGAACAGAAATCGGCTACTCGAGCAAATGTTTCGGACTTGTACACACAACTTAACCCGATAGGAAATATGCTTCTGGTGATCGCTTCAGATCGCTATCGATCTATGCTAGTGAAGCAACCTGCCGATCGGTTCACCATCAGGTAGACGAATAAGGTAGTAATTAGGGTTCACGACGCCGCGGCGGTCGCGGCATTCGAAAACACACGAGTAAAACTGCTTGCACGAGGTGCCAGTTTCGCAAGTTTCCATTGCTCATCGATTGGGAAATGAAGCCCGCAAGTTTAAGGAGCTCTATATGGTCCCACGTGCTCCCGCGAGCGAACGTTAGGTCCCATTCCGTATCCATAACGGTGTATCGTTACCCTTTCAGTAACTCCCGAGGATAAGCTGGCGTCTTCGAATAGTTTATTTGGTACTTAGCTGCTATAATAAACCGTGACCGATATTCGAGCAGTCATTCGAAATAAAATATTCAGATAACTAGGGGCAAACTAACTAAACGAAATAGATATTTAACGCATGAATATCCAATTCAGCTCTGGTTTTTATCCCTATCATTACTGGACCCGAATCGCTCATCTGAAGGCTTTAAGTTACGCATGCCACTAAGCACCACGCGAAGAACGTCGCACTTCTGATTTTCGCCAGAAGGTAGTCGTTTTCAGAGTCAGCCAAACAGTGTAGAAGGTAACGTCAAACAACCAATGCCAGTAGATGCAGGCGCATTTAATGTTAACTCTTTAACGGTCCATAGTTGTGTATAAAGCATTCTACTGCTATTGTAAAGTGCAATATTTTATCATGAAAACGAAACTATATTTTTATATTGTCCACTGTGGAAGTAATTTGAACAAATTACAAAATCTATGGCCTCCAAAAGGGGCTAACCCCACATTGTGTCTTATGGAAAAACAATTTTTTCAAATTTTAAAGATTTGAATCTAGAGGTTTGGATTTTTTTACTTTTCCTATTTCATAGAATGTAATGATTTTCAGAAGCGTTAAAAAATTTGCGGACATTCCTGAAAGGCAGTATAAAAAAGTTACGAGTAGGGTTTTTGCGAATCTTATTGACCCAGATATCTAATTCAGTGTTTAGACACATTTTCATTTTCATTTACACATTGTTTGTTATAGTTTCAATTTTCAGTTTGTGGTAAATATTACTGTTTTTGACCAGGTTGGCGCGTGGGAATCGGTGCCAAATGGGGTCATGTTTGGCATACGGTGATGTATGCAAGAAGCGTCATCATAAATAACAGGCTTATTGTCAGAATACTAATAATAAACACAAGTACATCGAAAATGCAAATGTACATATTAGTTTTGCACATGGTGCCGATTCCGGCGGTAAACTAGTAGGGTGATGTGCCTATTATGGCAGTAGAGCCTATTGTGACCCTATTTCGTACCCCTTGGTTTCGAACCAAGCATATGAGATAATGACAATATCGATTTGGCTAAAACAGGTGTGCAAAAAAGCTCAAGTTATATTCTTTATTTGTTGTGCACATACGTATTCAGAACTATCCACTAAATCCAACTTTTAATTAAAACAAAATCACCTTATTGAAATATCTGCTAATCCGCCTCACTCGCGTAGTGAACCGAAACAGGACGCAACGGCGCTTAGCAAAATAAACACTTTCGAGCCAGCATTTACCGCCTCATATCTCGTTATTCCGGCACAAATATATTCAATATTGCACTGATACATACCTTTATTTTAGCTGGAGAACCTTTTTACGATTATTTCACTTTAAAAGCACTCGTCAAACACTAGAATAGGCCTAGTGTTATAATAGGATAAAACTAAATACGGGGGTTCCTATTATTGGCATGTTTTGCTGATACACTACCACAATCAAAACCAACTTTTTGCATCCATCATACAGAAAAGAATCACCAGTGCGGCCAAACCAAAACATGAACTTGAAAACATAATGTTATGCAATTTCAGGTATAAGTAATCAATTATTTCAAGTTATTCAACTAATTGTTGATCGCAGATATTTTATTTTCATCTGCACATACAATTTGGATCGGGAGGAAGTAATGTGTGATGTGAACTTTATATTCCAGTTGTTAACTTTCGCATGGTTATTTCCTGCATGCGCAGTTCTGGGCGCTCTTCTACTAACAGCTGATGAGTTTCTTTCGTATGCGTAATGTTTACGTTTGTTTTGATCGGCTGAAAAAAGCAGAATAATTCGTTTTACAAATCACGCGTTGGCGTCCATGATCTGGATACCTAGTTAGAATCGACGCAAATGAAATATGAGGCATTGCGTTTCAACTAGATTGTTTTTCGGTGAGGTGGAAATCGGCACACCCATGAGGCGATAATTGGAACGTTCAGGTGGGAATAGATGCACAGAATAGAACATTTATTTTCATTTATGCTGAAAATTGAGACAATTCTGCCAAATAAGCATTATACAGATGTTTAAGAAACAGTACACTGATACTTTATTCTGAAAAAGGTTATAGGTAATATGGCTTCTTTTTAAGTTGTTCAAAAAATAGTGCGACCCTCTCCATAATGGTGCCAAAATAGGCTCATCACCCTATTTTTTACAATACTGAACAAGCGACAATGTTGTCAATCAATGAAACTGATCCCAATGTTTTTTTAATATTCTTGAAAGCTTTTTCTAAAATTCCATCTAAAATGATATTGATACTCTGATTCAAATATTGAACCTGAATTCTACGTGAAAATCATCCGGAAGATCCGGAACATTCGTAAAATGGCTAATGCGTTAAACTAGTTATAGAATTCAAGTTTTTTCGAAAGTATTTGTTCACGTTGCATTGGCTTAAATTCTTAGTTCCGTGTGAAAAATTAACCCTGTTGAGCTTCCCAAAAATCCGGAACATGCGCTGAACTGATCAATTCATGAAGTTGGTCTTAGAACCAGGTGTTTTTTATTGTTTCTTGAATTCTCATTTGGATGAGTTCGTACTAATTGTAGGCAGTGGCTGATCCAGGGGGAGCGTCGTGGGGGTCCGGACCCGCCCGAATTTTTTTAACTTCTTAAGAAATTTTAAAATAGCTTCTATTTTAAATTCGTTTTAAATTCAAAATCATTCCAAACCAGATTCGACCACCAAAACTGATTTTAATTAAATGAGAGTATTACATATTACGTAATATATAATGAACATTTCAAAAAATTGATATTTCGGACCCCATCCGAATTTTTTTCTGGATCCGCTCCTGATTGTAGGTCATAATTACATGTTTTTTTAGCTATATAGTGACCTTCTGGAAGCTCTGGAACATCCGTGAAACTGGCCAATTCATCAACCTTCTCCTAGAGCTCTAAGATTCTTTCGAAAACATTTTTGAGAATTTCATTCGCATAAATTCGTACTTGTGACTGGGACCCAATTTCTAACGTAGTGACCTTCCGGAAGATCCGGAACTGGCTCTGAAAGTCTGTGGTTTTCTCCGAAAGTTTTTTGTTCAGAATTATTATTGCAAAGAAATCGAATTTGTGACCGAAACAAAGCCATTTCCTAAGCAACTCTTTTTAGATAATCAGCATGATTATCATGAAAGTAAACATGATGAAGTCAGTGTGCAATCCGCCAAAATCATCGTCACAACGCAACGTTTTAAGTTCTAAAAGTGTATTGAAGACCAAAATTATATGAACTGTTACATTTCATAGTCCATTTAATGATCTTTTAATTTTTTTTTGGCTCAAACGGTATTTTACAACATTCCGCAATCAGAATAGTGAAATGTGCTTTTTATGACCACAAACTATTTTGAAAAAGTAGCCAAAAAAAAATCAGACCTTTACAAAAACAGTCTAGCTCAATTTTGAGAAAACTAAGAAAATTAAAAAGAGCAAGGCTTCACGCCCATAAAGTTTTATTGGATAGATTAAATATCATCGAGCAAAACACTTAGAATATTTTTGAAAGTTTTTTTGGTGCGGATTTTGCAAAAATATGCTAAGTCCTTTTAAAGGCAAAGAACTTTGAAGAATTTTGACAGCTTTTTTTTGCGCGGATTTCACAATTAACACGGTTTATGCAAAAAATATTCTAAGTCCTTTCGAATGCAAAAGACTTAGAAGATTTTCGGAAAGATGGGTGAGACGGGTCTGGAAGGCTCCTTATGGCCCGCACCTTAACAGTTTCGGTATTTTCGGAGTGGTCTTGACGAGTAGGTGCCAGAAATTAATTTTTGACGCCATTTTGAAATCCAAGATGGCGACTTCCGGTTTTGGAAAATTCGCTATAACTCAATCAATATTGGTATTTTCGGAACGGTCTTGAGGAGTAGGTGTCAGAAATTGATTTTTGACGTCATTTTGAAATTTAAGATGTCGACTTCCGGTTTAGTGAAATTCGTTATAACTCAATCAATATGGGTATTTTTGGAAATTGAAGTTGTAGTCCAAATAGTTTTAATTAAACAGTTGAATTTACTTGAATCGAGCAATGTGTTTAATTTGAATCAATTCAAACCTCCAACTCACACCACATTCTTCTCTTTCTCCTCTCACTTCCAATCTCATTGCACTCTTCTGGATGAACATATAAAAATATTTTGCATTTCGCTGGTTTATGACTATTAGAGAAAATTTTGGAAGATCGCCCAGATTTTTCATGCGAGAATTTCGGTAAACCGGAAGTCGTAAGGGACCTTTCCACGCTGTTTCTTATTCCATCGCAGTATTTCATAACATAGTGTTTTAATTAGAATCATAACTGAATGTAAACAACCAAGACGATCAATTACTGTTTTTACTGTCTGTTACTATTCAATTGCATTTCATTATTAACCATGTATTTCTATTTGCTTAGTTCGTTACTGTGTTGTGTTTAAATGGAGTAGACCATTCCTTTTTATTTTTTTAAACCATGTAATACAATAATTTGAATTTGGTGTTTTTCCTTCTTTATAACATGAGCTGTTCTTTATATGATGATTGATCTGCCAATTATATTCCTTTCTCAGTGATGATTTGCGTTTGGGGTTCAACACATCGTATTTTGATCGCCTGTCACAATTAATTATAGTACTGAAATATTCAATAGTGCCAGGCACAAAATATGTTCGATGAAGCTAAGACGGAACTGCTTTAAAGTTGATTGCATAGCCAGCGTAATGCGGTGTAACCGCTTAACCGAGGCCAAGGAACCGAAGAGGCGCAAAGCCGATGAGGATCCGCTGGACGAGGTGGCCGCCGACACGCCGTCAGAAGCGGCGGCCCCTCGCAAGCAAACCTGTGATCCACTCATGTGCCCGTCTTACTATGGTCGATAGATTAGTTTAAGTCCGACTGAGCGGATCGACAGCACACGAAGTAAAGCGATGTGGCATAGCCACATTAGGCAGCAGATTTGATATATTTATTTATTTATAGAGTCCTCCGTCTCACGGGATGACACCAAGTAATAATCAAAAGATCGCGACTAAACTACTGGTTATCAGCACAGGCAGAGTCTCCAATAACTACCAATAATAAGTCAGCTCCCGAAACCAGAGTGGCTGTTAGGCTGTTCACTTCACATCTTTAAAACGTTGACGACTGCTGGTACCGCGCTGCTTGCACCAAATTTGATGAAAGCTATTCGACGACGACGCGGCTGTTTTGCGCTGCCTTGCGCGAAAGTGTTGTTGAGGCCCTAGCTTGGAGTTCGGTAACTGCTGGTAGTGTAGGATCTCCGCAGAGCGTACCAGAAAATAAATACGGACGCAACGATCGGGCTGACGGCGTTTAGCGGTGCCGCCTTACGCACGTGGCGGTGCGTCTTTGTCCGCACTTCGTATCGCCTGTAAGTCCACAATCCGCGCTATAGCAAACAGAAAACGACATGGAGAGAAAACGTCGTTTGGCTTGTACGCAAGCAGAACATTTGTTCTATCCGCCCGGTATTCATACTTCATCATAGGAGATGGAAGAAGTGAACAGCCTATATTTACAATCTGGAGTTTCTGAATTGGAAGCTATTTGACCTCTGATACACGTAATTGCTATAGAACATTGCCAATCCCTTAAAGTTTTATCTATGAATATATTGGCTATGGGATCATCCATAAATGACGTAGCATTATATGGGGGAGGGGGGAGTTTTGCATTTTGTGATGATGTGTGACGACAGGGGGGGGGGGTAGAGGGTCATGTCATGCTACGTAGCTTTTTAAAGGGGAATAACTAACATCGTTTTTTTTATTTTTTTTTTATTTTACGAGGACAAGGGGGAGGGAGAATTACCGTCAAGCTACGTAATTACCAGGGGGGGGGGGTATTTAGAGGTTTGTGACGAAATGCTACGATGGGGGAGGGGAGTGTTAAAAATCACTCAAAAAATGCTACCGTAAACCGGGGTGACATTGATCACTTTTCGAAGTAATCATTACATATTTTTAGACGCAATACATTTTTTTCAAGTTTAACATTTTTAAACCATGTACTGATGTATGGAGAACAATATTGCATGGTTTTACCTAAAATTCTTCGCTTCCAGCTATTTTCTCAAAAATGATTTCAAATTGAAGTCCGTTTTCGTATTCCGGGGTGACTTTGATAACCTGCATGTTCACTCACATAAAGTTATTGATGTCAATGTTTTTCATTCAAATGTTTGTTTAAACTAATTCTGGAAGATACTCATTGTTAAATAGATGTTAATTAGTATTATACAAAGTATTTCAATATATTGTAAAATTCGAGTTACCAAAATTCGTATAATTTGTGTCCAACTAGAATAAAAGATTCTGAAAACCTTTAAAACTGCTTAAATTGTTTTATTTCAGTGCTGTACAAAAAGTTTCATCCATTTTAACACGTTGGGCTGTTAGACAATAAAAAATATTGCGAATTTTAGCTTGAAATAATTTGAAATAATTGCCGACTAGTTTCACAAAAAAATTGTATTTAAAATAAGCAAACTCTTAAAAATATATTTGACACATTCCACTCTAAAGAAAAATAAAAACTAGCTTGTAATTTATTACTCTTGCTCAAATCTGAGATTTATTTGTTTTATAAAAAATAGACACTTTACGAAGCTTCGTAAAAATAATGTAAAGTCAAATTTCGGTTTTTTGTAGTTTTTGTATCCAAAAACCGAACAATATACTCAAAAAGTATAACAAATCAGTATTTTATAAGTTTAGAGTAAAAATCATTTTAAATGAAAATGTTTCGGTAGACTATTCTGGTTTAATAAGCGATCTACGAAAAAAGTTTCGAGTGATCAAAGTCACCCCGATGATCAAAGTCACCCCGGTTTACGGTACGTCATTTATGGATCGTCCCTATGATCTTTGATTTTTAGTTCCTGGAAGGGTACTTTAAAAAAAATGAAAGGTTAAAAATTTGGTTTCGACTTTAAATTTATCCGACCTTTCGTCTTTCGAATTTTTGTCCTTTCAACCTTTTGTCTTTTGACTTTTTGTCTTTTCGACCTTTTGTCTTTCGATCTTTTGTCCTTTCGACTTTTTGTATTCTCGACTTTTTGTATTTTCGACCTCTTGTATTTTCGACTATTTGTCTTTCGACCTTTTGTCTCTTCGACCTTTTATCTTTCGACTTAATAGACAACACAGGGGATGTAATTGTTTCATCAAATCAAACAAATGCAGAGAAACCTGGCAGCGAAGAAGGCAAATATATTAACAGGGTCCAAGGTATGCAGGGGTCCAAATTAGGTTAGTTACACTAGTAGGCCAACAATTAGATAGAAGTGTAGTCCAGGATATGCTGAAGAACTTTGCCCAAGGATGTATGGTGTTAGAATGCCTCTAAAACAAGTTACAGCTTTTGAAAGTTCGATAGGTCGAATTAAATGCAAAAAATCACTTTTTTTGCCAACACTGCGTGTGTACCAATGATATTTCATATAGCATACCAAAATAACATGACATATTTTAGATTTACCACATTGGTATGTTTGGATGAATTATTCAAAAGCCTTAGCCTTAGGTTGTTCAGCAATAGGGTGTAGTGAGGGGAGGGAGAAGGGGGTTTAATATATAGAAATTCGAACTGAAATATTGTTGAGTTGGAATGTTCAGATGAATTACTTTAAAACATTTGCACAATGTCCTATGCATAACTATGAACTTTTGCTCCGATAGTCAAGCTGCAATCAGGGCTCTTAGCTCAGACAAATCATGGTCCAAGCTAGTGATCGTATGCCGAACCCAAATTGAAGAACTAAGGATTGTCAACACTATCTACCTTGTCTGGATTCCCGGACATTTCGGCATTACTGGAAATGAATGGGCTGACGAATTGGCCAGAGCATGTTTAGCAATTGACTTCGTTGGTCATGAGCCCGCCCTGCAAATTTCAACAAGTTAGATAAGGGAAAAAATACGTTTCTGAGCTTCGTCCGACCACCGCAATTATTGGAGAAATCTACAAACGTGTCGCCAAACAAAGGCGTTTCCAGAACAACCGTGCCCAGTGATTTCGAAAAAGCTCCTACATTTTTCGAAGTTCCATTGCGGCATGCTGACCTGGGCTTTAACCAACCACTGCAAACTCAATAATCTCAATGCAACTATTGAGCGCGCTGAGTCTTTTTAATGTGATCTTTGTGAATCCGACTACGGAACCTCATGTCACCTGATATGCAAGTGTCCAGTAGTAGCGCAATTGCGATTTCGAGTTCTTGGTTGTCCTTACATAGACGACACCATGTTAGGACGACTGAAACTCAGAGACATACTAAAGTATCTTATTCAACGTGGTGCAGAGCTTTTGGCTTACTCGGCAGGAGGGTTGTCCTACTTATGAGTTTAACTTACATGAAATTTGTTTTTGTTTTTGTGCTGTTATTTTTCCCACCCTTCCTATTCTACTCCCTCCCTTCTCCTTTCCTCCGACTCAAGAAATGATGAAAAGACACGGCAAAGCACAAATCCTCGACTACATACGGGGAACGTGCCATTTGAGCCAATATATTCTGATTCCTGATTCCTAAATATTTCCAGTAGTACGATTTTCATCTTCTCTCTGGGTCTTCTTCATGGTGGTAGAATCGAAACTTCGTTGACAGATGGGCGAACATTGCTACTTCTGGAGTCTATCTCTGAAGTACGTTTGATGCGCATAATGCGGAAATTTTAATCAATTATGTGTTGCCATTTTTTACCAACTTTCATTTGCTCTTTTATTCAATTTTTGGTGCTCTCTTCTCTTACACTAAATTTAATGAAAAACATCTTACATTGTAAACTAAAAAAAATACCTCACACACACGATATGTACCACAAAAATACCGCTCAATTTGTAGTATTTTGCCTCGGACAGAGCTTACTGGAAACGCAAGTGCATGTATCAAGGATTTGTTGTACTTCTCACATTCTCTTTTTCAATACACATTCCACTTCGCTAGTAGCAATCGATAGATATTCTGCAAATCGCCTAGAGATTCGTTCATTATTTTTGATCCTCGTGGTCCTTACTGCAGGAATAGAAGTAAGGGTACTTTGTTATATTGTACAAATTGTTGTTGGGGTATATTTATTGTTTTCAAAAGATGGTCTGTGCACTCGTTTAAGGCGGCCAAATCAAAACAATGTATAAAGCGAACTGAGCTTACACATTTCAAAAATAATAACAATCCCCATACTCACAGGGATGCCATTAGTTTTTTGCAGCTTCCAGGCAAAAAGACAAACCTCTCACTATGCCAGATTTTTAAATTAATGAAGTTGTTACACGCAAATTTTGGTTCATATTTTCCCAAATTTTACAAAAATCGATTGATGCACATTCTATAAAGACTAAAATGAATGTTAAATTTCAATGACTTTGAGATTGATTACGCCAGACATTTGTAGTTGATCTGCTAGATATTTTTTGAAAAAAAAGTGGCAACCCTGCATACTATTTCAAATTTTCACCAATCGAGAGAAGAAATATTCTTTGGTAGGAAGAGTATATTTAAAATATCTCTCAAACCTAAACATCAAATCGACTCGAATCTATACATATGGGCGGTGCAACTTATTTCAAAGCCAATCTTGTGTGATAGGCGCATAAGAAAACACGACAAGAGCGTCATGCCGCGGTTCATAAATGGCTTTAGTGATTGTCGTTTGTCGGTAAATTTTGGTTTGGTAGTTTGTGTTGTAGAAAACTGGTTCTCTATTTTAATTGTTGAATCTCCATTTAAAAAATATACAAGTGTTTACTATTTAAGACATGATAACTTTTATTGTTCAGAATAGCGTTAGTAAATTCGGTCAGAATTGTTTTTACCAATTTAATATTAAATTTCAAAGTAGGTATGCCAAGCATTAATAAATAATAATTGATTTACATGTCTTTCGAAAACCCAGTGGTAAAAGTAAAATTTTCAGCCTATCTGGAACTGAGCCAAAAATCAAAATCTTGTAACTTTTCAATATAAGTTCGCTGAATTTTTGCCGCTTGCGACATTCGTATCGAGCTGGGCGAATGCGCATTTTCTTTTGTTGCGGTAGAATGCTAATGGCGTATGTCATACCTAAGCTGACCAACTCTGACTAAAAAATCCGTACACCATACCGCAACGAAGCGAAATCGTTCATCACGCTCAGGCAAACGGTTTTCATAGTGTACGGATTTTTTCGTCAGAGTTGGTCAGCTTAGTCATACCCATATTGAATTCGTAGCTAACATTCTGCCATTTATTTTTCTTAGCACGTTTAATATACTCAGATTTTGATTTTATTAGAGCTATTAAAAAAAATTCATATACGCCTTTTTAGTACCAAATCACGTAATTATTTTTTTTTTGAAATGCTCCATGTGTACGCCTTCAGACTAGTTTTGGACTAATATATTATTTGTTTGTATCATCACACGTGCTCCGTCGTGTCCATATTTGAATATTTGAAGCTCTGACGACAAGGCCGGTTAGTTCATTGTAATGGAGAATTCAAATAATTTACTCCGTCCCGTCCTTATTGCAGACGGTATTGCGAGTACCGTAGCACGTAAAAAAAGCTGCATTCGTAATAAAAGCCTTAGGCGTATTCAACTTTAGTCTGGTTGTGTACCTGATGTTACCCTTTCATCATTTTTCGAGACGAAAATTAATAGTACATACATTTTTCGTAATTTTCTTAACGTCGGCAGTGATTTCATGTTTGTCCTAATTTCGGGGCGTCCCTGAATTCTGGGGCCCATGACTCTAGCTCAGTGTGCCAATGGATAAAGAGTGTACTGATTTTTCAGTTAGTGTTAAGCATAACAAGAAGATTTGATTTTGTTAGTTTTCCACATAACAAGAAGATTTGATAAAAATCACTTAACTGCAAAAACAAAACATATTTTAATAAAAATTTGTTTAAATAATGGGGATGAAAAGACTCCAGTTGTGGCCGAAAAATTGAATTAGAGATGTAAATGTAAATGCTGGCTAGAAAATATGAAACAAAATTATTATATATAAAGACTGGTGTTCGGCGTCAATGAGACCATTGTAGGGGTCTCTAGCCACATATCTGTGATATTTACACATTTATTAAAATAGCTATATTTATATCAGTGTGGTTTGATATCATTTCCACTTATATACATTTATTTTACGTAACAAACTAGTTAACAATGTATTTCCAAGTATTCTTTACTGGCATTACATACTAATTAAAACTACGTTAGCAAAAAGGACGACTGGGTGTAGCACCTGCTCGGTGACCATTTGCTGTTCAATTTCGATTTTTATCACATTCGGGTATGAGCTATTAAACGGTTTATAGTACTTTCATCAGAACATCGTGAAACGAAAGTCTTTGCAGAATAAGCTTAGGAACTGACAATGTGCAAATACGTCAAACGCGATAAGCTTTTTTTAAAAAATCCCGACTAGAGTGAAGAAAACAGATAGAAAATGTCTAAAATAAATAGAGTAGTAACTGTCCTCATCTAAGTGATCAAAAGACATCACAGTTTATGTACAATCTAGTCTTCCTTGCCTTGGCATAGCAATTTAATGATAGTAACCGCCCTCACCCTCGCCGCCCTCTTCACCACCATAGGACGAGGCTGGTGCCTCTTCGTAGGTCTGCCCCTCTGAGCCACCGTACGAAACCTCGTTACGATCATGGGCCCGAACAGAATGTTCCTGTGCGTCGTGGGCCAGCTTGGCCAGTTCCTCCTGGTACAGCGGTTTTCCATCGATCAACACTTCAGCGTGGAATCCAGTATGCTTGTTGGCCGAGTACTTGACGACCCGCAGTTTCCCATCCGGCTGCTGGACGCTGTACTCACCATGCAGGTCGTCATCGTGGCGTTGCTCCTTTCGGTTCTGCGAAACCTTGCTCTTGGGATCTTCGACGCCGTACTCGAACTGGTAGTCCGGTTTAGCAACGTAATCAACTGTGTGACCATGCCCGTGCTTGTCCTCGACGTGCACTTCGTGAGCTGGTCCACTAACGGGTCCGCTAAACTTGGCGTACGAAAATCCAACGGCGTGATGCGGCTCCTGATGTTCGTAGTGTTCCTCCTCGCCGTACTGAGCTGCCGTGAGTGAGAGCAAAGTCACACAAGCAATTGTCTAGAAGAAGAATGAGTTTATACGTTACTTAACATTCATTTGTATCTGGAACAGCAAAACTGCACTACTGTGAAATGCCGATAACGTAACATTAATAATACTTTAAGCAGAAGTCCTCATTGTTGAATGAGCAATTAACACATGTGGGTTTGCCTGAGCTCCTATTAGAAAATGCCCACCTAAACATAACAACATCTACTTTCATGTCAACCTCACTGCTAACAAAAAACACATTACTGCAATTGAAACTGCGGTCGAAGCGAAACCGCGTTGCACGTCATTACAACACATTGTCCTAGAAACACCGCAACACACAGCCAACTGCAATTGCATCACAAAACACGATGTTATCTTCCAATTTCCTTATTGCATCTCCTCGAATGCTTATGACAAAGAGAAATCGTGAACCAAGTTGCATATAATCATACAAAAATGCACACAGTCGATTATTTCATTTCCACTATTGCATCCACACAATTTTCCCCCTGCACCTTCATTAGCTGTCAATAATCGTTTATCGTTGAACCCAGCAATTATCTGATCACAATGATAGTTCATTTCACAGCAAACTTTCTCAAACCCAACCAACGTCCACTTGTCTGTGCACTTCCGACATTTCACTTCATCCAACCGCTGCTGGTTGTCACTTACTTTGAACAGGAACGCCATTTTTTACACGCTGTATACTGGTAGGCTACGGTAGCTGCTTCCACGAAGCTGACTATTGTTTCTGTATCGATGGAAAATTCACGACTGTGATTTACGTAGGCCTCTACTACAATATTTATAACCAGCAGCAGCCTTATTGGTTGCTTTTTGGGAGGAACGCCCCGACCAATGGCGCCACCAAGCGACGACGCTTTAGCGAAAAACTCCCCGCACGAAACCCACAACCTGCATCACCAACAACAACGACGACGACGTCGGCCTGGGCCTGGATGGCGTAATTTAGCGGCCAAATCGAATGAAAATTGACTACCCGGGGAATTGAATGAAAAAGAAAAGACGCGTCGCGTCGCGAAGACACACGCGGAGAGTTCCCAGTCGGGCCCCATCGATTGTGTGCGGAGCCGTTTGGCGTGTTGGTGTGCGCAGTGCGGTGCAGTGCAGGCTGAAGAGGAAAATTTGAAAATGCCAAATTAGTCAAACCGTGGGGCGAAGCCGGTGCAGAAGGAAAATGTTTGATAATCTGGTAAACGCGCCAGAAGCGTGATGAAAACTGTGATAAGCAGCGATGAACAAATGATGGCCATGATATAAACAGATTGAATGTACTGTTATCGTGGTTCGTTAGTTCAGCCGTGGCTGGCAAGAGGCGGTGCGCTGATCTGAAGGAAACATGCAAATTTAAGCTGATTTGGTAGATAAATCCAGCGGAATGAACATTTAATGTGTATGTTTTTTACCAATTTAGTACAATAACAATTTAAATAACATTAAATACCATACATTATGCTTAAGTGTGATTATATTGCAGAGCTAATCCAACCGTAATGTGTGGCTTGTTTCACGAGCAAAATAAATGATTTTGGTCATGGATTTCATTAGGACAAAAGAGTTTTCCGGTTTCGTCTCCCGTATAATCTTGTAGTATACATTCTACAAAAAACAGAGCATATAACCCCCAGATAGCATTGCTTGCTGGTGATGAACCCTAGATAAAGATCTTTACTTGTACTTATGAAATCGTTGCTAAATTGATGGCCTTTCGTAACGTAAACGTAACCATTTCCTACCATATCCATAAATAAAATCTAGTTCCCTAGGAATCCGGAAGCATTAGGGCTACCACCTCTTATTAGGTTTTGAACCGGAGCATATTATAAGATACGGGGCTAGACTTTTAGAGAGAAATGAGTATACGCTGAACCCAGACGAGCACTGGTTGGGTGGGAAATATGTTTTGGCAAATCATAATGCGCACAAATGTTTTGTGCCGTAAACATTTTGCCGAAATGTTTTCATGTTTGTGAACAATTTCGTCGGTTTAGTTTAGTGAAGAATTTCACTTCCACGTCTAGCAACATACAAAAAAAATACAAAAGCACCGATCACTCTCGCTGTGGAGGATAAGCCAAACGAGCATTTGCCTGAACTATAGCTAACAGTAGAAGAAGGGTACAGCAACAGCAAGGATAGCGGCACAGTGATTCCCCCAGTGGACATTTATTTTTCCAAGCCAAACTGGTTTCATATCGGCATTACAGAGTAAAATTGCTTTGTGATGTGTTTGATAGGGTGATTGTTTTGAGAATCAAGAGCATATCCACTAGAGTGACCAGAAAAAAATGATCCCTGTCGGCCCACCCCTGAGTCGATTCCTAGTCCCACCAGGAGTATTTGCTCCAAATTTGAAGCAAATCGGACAAGTCTAGCTACCGGACCAATGTGCCTGAAGTTTGTATGGGATTTTTCGACAATTTACATGGAGAAATCCCCTTAGTTCGCATTTTCGCCGCTAGGTGGCACTATATGCATCGCATTATCACTGTAAGTGAAAATAAGAAAGATAATTTAATTGTCTACAACTTTGTCGAAGACTGCTAGTCAATCCGGCTTTGTTGAAAGAAGTTATTAAACTTTTTACGAATTGATGTCTGAGTCAGTTTTGCATGGGGCCTAGCAGTGTATTGTTGCGTATCAGTACTCGATTCCCACGAACTATACATTTTTGTGAGATAATGGTTAGATTTATCTGAATAGTATGTTCAGAAGAATTTTAGTACATAATACGAGTTAAATTTTGGTTACAACATTTTAGTTCCACCTGTGACCGCATAGAGGGCGCCAACACTAACTTTTCAACGGACAGAGATATAAACTAGCTGTCTTCTACAAAGTTGTAGAGCAGGCATTTCTCAGTAATTCTTCCGAACATCCCAATATTCTATCTCTCTTCTATGAAAAGTTAGTGTTGGCGCCCTCTATGCGGTCACAGATGGAACTAAAATGATGTAACCAAAATTTAACTAGTATTATGTACTACAATTCTTCTGAACATACTATTCAGCTAAATCTAACCATTATTTCACAAAAATGTATAGTTCGTGGGAATCGAGTACTGATACGCAACAATGCACTGCTAGGCCCCATGCAAAACTGACTCAGACATCACTTCGTAAAAAGTTTAATAACTTCTTTCAACAAAGCCGGATTGACTAGCAGTCTTCGACAAAGTTGTAGACAATTAAATTATCTTTCTTATTTTCACTCACAGTGATAATGCGATGCATATAGTGCCACCTAGCGGCGAAAATGCGAACTAGGGGGATTTCTCCATGTAAATTGTCGAAAAATCCCATTCAAACTTCAGGCACATTGGTCCGGTAGCTAGACTTGCCCGATTTGCTTCAAATTTGGAGCAAATACTCCTGGTGGGACTAGGAATCGACTCAGGGGTGGGCCGATTGAGTTTTCAAAAATTCATTATTTTTCTGGCAGTCTAATATCAACTGGTGAAAGTAGTACTAACGAGTGTTCAATGAAAAATGAAAATTTTTTCAGTCATGTAGTCAAAAAACAAACAAAAAGTTGAAGGAGTGCTTCTTCTTCCCAAAAACGTCAATGAATATTGGAGAAGGGGCCCTGATCAGCCGTACGACGTATCATAGTGGCGATGCACTCATAAGAGCGCTGGACGGCACTGACGTTCCTCTTCCGGATACAATTCCGGATCCTGGTGGTCAACTGCTTCGTATCCTTGGCCCGCCAATTATTTTTGTACACTAGGGCACTGAGGGAGCCGAAAAAATCCTCAATGGGACGGCACTGGGGCAAGTTGGTCGGGTTCCTTTCATTCGGCACGTACGGTATCTTTTTCTACTCAAGATACTCCAGCGTCTTCTTGACGTAAATAGAAGACACCTTGTCCGGCCAGAAGACATACTTCCCATCCGCATGATGCTCCTTTAAGAACGGAAGAAGAATTTTCTCTAGACTCCTCCTGGTATACTTATCGATTGATGGCCAGACCGCTCGACTTGAACCACGGCTTTGAAATCCCTCTGTCCGATATGGCGATGTACAGCATAACTGTTTTTTCTAATTTATGCTTAAACTTATATTTTACTTCGGAAGGTGTGGCCGACTTGTCGCTGTAATAGTAGCTATCATTTCCTGGAATGTGGGTCTTCGAGAACGGAAAGTAGCTTTCGTCGTCCAGCACGAACGACGTCCCGCGGTAGTTCTTCGTCATCCACCGGCACTGCAATTTCACGATCGCTATCTGCTCGTCCGTGTACTCGGGGGACCGAGTCTTCTTCCGACTGATGGTGCCCTCCATCTTGAGGGTTCGATGAATCAAGGTATGAGAGCGGTGACATTTTCGGCCGGCGTCACGCAAACTCGTTGCGCCCTTGTTGTCGAAAAGCTTTTTCGACGCTTCCTTCTTCTTCTTCTTCGTTATTACCTTCGCCGGTCGCTCCATGCTCAGGGATGCCAGGATCCGGTAAACTGTATTCACAGGCACGTTTTCCTCTCGAAAGTGGTCTACCGTAAACTTTTTTCCACGATGACTATGCATTTCCTAAAACCGTACAACACGCTCGCGGAGTGCTTGCTGTTTCGACGCCATCTTTGATTGAACTGAGAGCACCCTAGCGAAAAGAAACAAGCCAGGGAGTACAGAGAGCAATTCTCTTGGAGAGAAAAAAAACACTCTTTACTTTAATTGCAGAAAGGTATTGAAATCATTCTCATTTTTTTGAACACCCGTTACTTATGGAATCTGTTTTCTGATTGCAGCTTCGCCAAAAGGTCGCTCGCTCATCAATTTGGTTTTAGCTGTTTCAAGTGCTTTAAAATATTTTCCATTATGACTCTTCAAGAACAGAATAAAATACAAAAGTTCCATTGGTTATATATGAAACACTGAGAGCAAGAGTGGGTTAAAATTTTGTTCAGTGCAAAAGTGGGTTAAAATTTTCTGTTAAATCTGGATAAACATGTGAAAAGGGCATATCGCAAATGAGAGCCTCTCTGTGTTTATTTTCTCTTCCGTCAATAACTAGGCCACTTTTACGTTTGCTCCTTAACTCTTAGCATAATATGCTAGACGACATCAGAGTCTTTCGATATTTATTGAAACAATGTTGGAAAGTTTTATGATGACACCGTAATAATCGAAAGAGAAAGTAAACACAGAGAGACTCTCATTTGCGATATGCCCTTTTCACATGTTTATCCAGAAATCAGAAGTGGTATATTTAACATGGGAGCGGGCCATTTGGCATAAAGTCATTTGGCATATTGGTCATTTGGCATAATTTTGAAAATTGACCAGACTGAAAGTCATTTGGTATAATGGACATTTGGCATAATTAATTTTATCTCCACGATAACGGTCAGTGCGATCAATTCTCAAAATTATACCAAATGACCATTATGCCAAATAACCGTCATTCCAAATGTCCGTTATGAAAATGGCCTGCAGTGCGATAAATTGTCAAATAACCATTATGCCAAATAACCGTTATGCTAAATGACCTTATGCCAAATGACCTTATGCCAAATGAATTTATGCCAACACAGATCCATTTGATACAACCTGACGCAAAAGTAGATCAAATATAAATTAGCGCAAAAATGGTTCGACAAGATTGTTAGAGCAAGAAAGGTATAGACTATTAGCCCATATTTGCGCTAAGGTTCATAAATGGCCTTAGGAATATTTCTTATTCGGATTTGTGGATAATGAAATTTAAATAATTTTTTCGACGCTTTAGAAATATAGAAAAGCCAGGTTGGCAACTTCCGGTTTCCACAAAACAGAGAAAACCATCACCAATATGGATGTCATTTGAAAGGGTGTGGTCAGTAGACACTGAAAACTGATTATTTTGAAATCCAAGATGGTGACTTCCGGTTATCATAAGATAGTGAGAAGCAATATGGGTGTCATTTGAAAAGGGGTGGATTATAGACGATGAAATGGTATGATTATTTGAATTTTGAATTTCAAGATGACGACTTCTCTTGCCCCGAAAAAGAGGGTACCATAATCAATATGGATGTCATTTGGAAGAGGGTGGTTTATAGATAACGAAAATTTTTAATTACCGCCACTTTGAAATCCAAGATGGCGACTTCCGGTTACACAAAATTGTGAGAACAATCATCAATATGGATGTCATTTAAAAAGGGGTGGACAGTAGACATCGGAAATTAATGACTAGTGAAATTTTGAAATCTAAGATGGCGACATCCGGTTACATAAAATAGTGATTTCCGATATTTTGAAATCACATCACAAAATAGTGAAAATCATCATCAATATTGGTGTCATTTGAAAGATAATGGACATTTTGATATCCAAGATGGCGACTTCCGGTTTCCACAAAATAGAAAAACCGTCATCAATGTGGATGTTATTTGAAAGGACTTTGTCAGTACGAAACGATTCTTAGTATACAGAATGTTACATAGTTAGTGTTACGATCTTACTCGCACTAAGAATCCTTCTTGGCGAAGATATGTTATGATATAAATAGTAGGGTGTCTCAAAATGGCATCATGTTAAAAAGGTAATCGCGCTCACTTTTTAAATGAAAGGTTAGGGTATTAGGACCACTTCCTTCTTCGGAGAGAATTTGATAAAAAACCCTCCCTACTGGTAGCGAATTTTAATTTTTGGAAAAATTGGCCGATTTTGGATAAAATTTCAAATTCAACCTTGTTGAAGTGCTCCTGAACTGTTTTAGATTTTTTTCAGTATTTTTTTATTGTTCTTGAAATCCAAGAAGAGAAGTTTGGTGAGTTAGTTTGTACAAATTTGGTATTATAAGAGTGACTAAAGCCATTAAAACTTGGTAAAAAGCAATTTTTGCAAAAGGGGTATGAGTTATTTAAGTTTTTGTTACATAAGCTTTAACATTTTTAGCATTTCATCAAAAATAATAATGATCCAAAAAAAACAATTCAAATTTGCTTAGACCACATATTGTTTTACGGAAAATAGAAGAAAAATTGCGTTTTCCGTTTGTCTTTAGTACGTCAAGATCGGGTTGAAAAAGCATTTTATGATTTTTTGTACCATCAATTATAAAAATTATGATTGCTTTGCTAATGACGCCAAATCTCTAATTATTTTATGACTAATTCCCCATAATTACTTCTAGGAGGCTTATTCACCAAAATTATTGAATTAGAAAATGCGCTGTATTCTAATGTCAAACTTTTTCGAAAATACGTAGCCCTAAAAATTGACTATTTCAGAATTGTGTGATTTTTCAACATTCACCTCACTCTTCTGCATTTCTCTTCACTCCTCTAATGTACCTAACATTGAAATGAGGCTTTGTATACAAAATCCGAATACGCCAATCAATTCAGTACTCAAATATACGCCATATACTTGCCACTAACTCGACATATTTGTTAAATTTTCGTGATTTTCAACCGCTAGGTAGTTATTAATATACTAAATAATTCAAAAAAAATCGTCAAATGCTCATAAAAACCGATTCTGATGTACTAAAGACAAACGAAAAACGCTATTTTTCATCATTTTTCTTCTATTTTTCGAAAAAATAAAATGCGGACTAAGTACACTGAAATGGTTTCATTTTGTAGAACAGTGTTAATTTTGATAAATAGCAAAAAATGTCAAAAGGGTTATCTAACAAAAACCTCTATAACTCCTATCCCATTAGCCGTAGCTATACACTTTTTTCAACAAAATTACTTCCCTAAATTCGGTTCAACTATTTGAAGCATATCCTATACTTTTAAAATTTTGTAGACACCCAGTATTGAAGAAAAATTTATGAAAAACGCCAAAAAATACTCTTTTTACTAAGTTTTAATGGCTCTTCCGCTCTTATAATCCAAAATTTGTCCAAATTAACTCACCAAACTGCTCTATTTGGATCTGAAGAAAAATAAAAAAATACTGAAAAAATCTAAGACATTTTAAGAGCACTTCAACAGGCATGAATTTGAAATTTTACCCAAAATCAGTCCATTTTTCAAAAAATCGCCACCAGTAGGGAACGTTTTAGAAAATTCACTCCGAAGAAGAAAGTGGTCCTGGTACCCTAACCTTTCGTTTAAGAAGTGAGCCCGATGACTTCTTTAACAAGATGTCATTTTGGGACACCCTAATCAATAGATAACGTTGCATGCTCCAGTTCAGTAAGGTAGTGCGACAAAAAATCACTGCCACTTTTTCGAAAGCACCATTCAGCTAGATCGATAGTATTTGAAGCAACTGTTTTGCAAATTTTGAATCGAAATTATCCAACTAATACGATGATATTCTTCCTTTAAAATTTAGTAAAGGTTTTATATGCAAAAGCTTATTAATTTATCAAGTTTTCGACCCGACTTTTTTGGAAAATTTTAAAAGTAACTACTTTTTTGATATTATTAAAGATGATTTTTTTGAGAATAAATCCTACGTTTTTGTTCAAATGGCAAAAATATCAAACATTTTGTTTATAATTTGATTTTTTGAAAATGGAGGGGTCAAGGACTAGATAATTTAATACGCTCTTACCCTTTTCAAATTTTTCATTTCCGATGAACATTTCAACTATTTTTGCATTGACAACTTCAAATAGCCGCGAGGGGAGTGGCAAAGGGGTTTTCGAATGCAACTAAAAATGTTATTCAATACTGAAGTGTATTTCGTAATATGCTTAAAACAACTCTAATATGCAATGTTTGAAAATGTGTCAGAAAATGGAGTAAAAATGCCCCCTTAAGACATGACACATGTAAGCTATATTGTAGTTTCAAGCGGCTTCGAGTTCGTAAACGGATCTTCTGAGCACTAGTTAAATTGTCAAATGGTTTTCGTGGCTGCCTGGGCAACAAGTGCATGTGTAATCTACATTGAACTTACTAAGAACTTAAACGTCACTTTCATCATAAATTGCAGAAATTTGGTCCCTTAAGTCATGCTAAGCTTTTGCAACTATTTATAAATTCCAGACTAAAGGATAGATGATAGTTTAACGGTTGTTTGGGCACCATAAAACTTATGGTTACACAGCATTACCACGCAAAGGCGACGCATGGTTGCACAGCCAGATTTGTCATAATAATAATGATGAAAGTTGTACCATGTACCTAGAAGGTATCGTTATGATGACCGACGGGACCGTACGCTAATCGCTGACGTGCTAAAATCACGCATAATCCAAATCAACCACGTGGCACAAAAAGACACGCCGGCGGCACTGCACCTCCGCTAACCCGGCAAATAATATAATTGAATAATCCACACGCATGGTAGGTACAAATGTTCGAAACATTTCGCTTTAATAATTTTTTTTGCACCGATTTGCGCACATTTTGTTATGCCGCAAAATTCACGCCTAGGTGGTTCCGTGGCGTAGGTTAAAATAAGGCGTAACGCCGGGGAACGGTATACGCATTTCGTCGTCTGCCGGCCACACAGACACAGTGGCCAATTAACAGCAGGGCTTGAAGCTGTTAGTTTGTTTCAATATAATTTATTTGATCGGCGCAAGCTTTTTCCCCTGTCATTCACAGTGATCAACCGACCCAAATCGATGCATGCCAAGTGCATTGAAGCGAGCGTTGATTAGGTTTTTCTTTTTTTTCTCTCTAAACCATTTTCTCAACTATTTCTGAATCAAAAGAAACCGAAACCAGGATCGTTTCCCAATTGGCCAAACATTTCCACAATCGTGGTCGGTATGGATCGAAATCGAAAATTGCCCTCGCTCCCAATGCGCAAACTTATGCAATATCAATTAAGTTATAAAAGTAAATCATATTCAAATTTAATTGTTGTAGTTTTAATAGATTGTACATATGTTGGACCGCAATTTAATGATCCATTCAGTTTAACGTTTGCAAATATAACAACAGGTGTAGAATCAAGTTTACCCCTTTCGCGTTAGATTGTTTTCGGTAGGTACCCCGCAGATGGATAAATTACAAAACCTGTAACTAACGACCGGAGCATATTGTTTTAACGGTGTGCATCAGCGCGGCCCCCGGCTTTTACACAAGAGATTTTGCTTGCGTTCGTCAGTTGCAATCCTAGCCGAATCGAACGGGGAAAGTGCTATTGAATTCGTTGAATTAATTGAAAATTGTCAGTCGGGAGATGATCTAATGCAGATGAGTTGCAAGGTGTATAACCCTACGAAGAAGAAAATGCTTCAAAGGATTGAAAATTAAATTCCGAGGACGATTTAGCGAATGTTTCCCAAAGGGAATGTAAAGCTCTTTTGCTAAAACCTATGAAAGTGCTCAAAACATGACCTTAAACATAAACACATTCATAATCGGGTACACAGATACACAGGTCGACAGGGAAGTATTTTTTCGTTCAGTGTACGCGTATGCAGAGGGATGCCTTGCCAGCAACTATACGCAAAAATTTTATAAACGATTTACATTGGGAGGAAAGCCATCGGCGCCGGTCATTTCATGATCAACAACCGGCACGTGTACACTGTATAACATATTGTGTGCGCTTGATTGGAAACTCGAATTTAGATGATATGACGAATTAAATTGGAGGGTTTGTTGCTAAAGACAAAGAAATGTTGAGAAAGGTGTATTACAAAGGAATTAGCAACAATTACTATAACTTTTATTATATCAACAATAAATGGTGCGTCTAACGATATAAACGGCCCACATACAAGTACACACTAAGCTAGCCAAAAGTTGTTCAGTAATTTCTTTCGACGAATTGCACAGTAAAACTATATTTTTGCAGCGATTTCAGCAAATTGGTTTAAAAAATTGTGGAAGAGTTTTTTTTTTATTTTGATTATAGAGGTTTTAACCTTAGGGTCATTTGCCTCTTTTCGGGAACCCAGATGAGCTGCGTACAAGGCAATCGATTTACGAACTTCGCTATGCCCGCCCTTGCAGGAGAGTTCTTTTTACAGTGACTTTCGTAGTTTTACGAATAACTTGCTGGAATCCGCAATATTTTTAGTGAATTCATCATAACTTTTTTTTACTACATAAACATTATCCAGTAAAATGCTGACTTGTTTATGCGGCAAAAAATAAAACAACAATGTACCGAACCTCGTTAAAAACTTACAAAACAAGTCCTAGGTTTTTTACGCGGTTTTTGCTGCGCGGTTTTTTACGAGGTATTTTTACGCGGATTTTCCAATTAATGCGTTTTTTACGCGGATTTTCCAATTAACGCGGTTTTCGCAAAAATATTCCTCCTTTTGAATGCAAGAGACTTAGACTTTTTTCTGAAAAAAAATTCTAGGTTCTTTTTTTTACTTAGAAGATTTTCGGAAAGATGGAAGAGACGGGTCTGGAAGAGCCGCACCCCAACAATATGGGTATTTTCGGAATGGTCTTGAAGAGTAGGTGCCAGAAATTGATTTTTGACGCTATTCTGAAATCAAAGATGGCGACTTCCGGTTTAACGAAATTCGCTATAATCCAATCAATATAGGTATTTTCGGAATGGTCTTGACGAGCAGGAGACAAAGATCGATGTTTGACGCCATTTTGAATTCCAAAATGGCGACTTCCGGTTTAGCGAAATTCGCTATAACCCAATCAATATGGATATTTTCGGAATTTCTAAGTCTTTTGCTGAGAGTTTTTTACGCGGATTTTCGAATTAACGCGGTTTTTTTACGCGGATTTTCCAATTACCGCTTTTTTATGCGGATTTTCCAATTAACCCTTTCATGCCCATCTTGTTACTAGTGCATGTAGGGTTTCAAAACTATTTTTCCTAGAAAAAGGTGGGGCCAGGAAACACGAAAAGCCTATTTTTATAAAGATAGGTGCTTCCATGGCAGTGCTAGAAGCTGGTCAATTTTTACCTTCTAATGCTCAATACAATTGTCCTAGAATAATTACAATAGTCTAATTACGTGGAAAACGCAGCCATCGAAACGACAGTCTAAATTGATAAGTTTTATCAGTTTTCAATAATATTGCACCAAAGATATATGAAAAAATCTTTTTCCGTCGTCAACGTAAACTGTCCCTGGCAGCACTGCTCCATCGTAAATCAATCAGACTAATTGCAATAACTTCAGCTCTAGAGCTAATCCTTGCAACTGTTAATACTCAAATTAAAGGCAATAATCACATTAATGAGCCTTACTTGTTTTTGTGAGCAATTCTCGCCACAATCAAAAGTTATAGCTGTTTAAAAACGATGTTGTCCACAAACAACATGGGCATTAGGGCATTGCAAAAAATTTTTTTTTTGAATTCTCAAGGGCCCCCCTCTCATATTGTGACAAATGTCAAAGTAAGCTCAGATGCCAAATTTCACATCATTTGGACAATTTTAGACCCCCGCCCACCTCGCTTGAAATTTTTTGAAATTGGTACTATGGGAAAATATGGAGGAAAAATACATTAAATGCAATAACTTTTGAAGTAGCAATCAGAAAATTAAAATTTATACCTCTTTTAGAAGGAAATAATCTTAGTATTTGAATGGAGATATATTTGTTTCTAGAAAAATACGGAAAAGTGGGGTACTGGGTCATTTTGTATGCGGGTAGCCACCATCCTAGCTTGAGTCTTGCTCTGCATGCGGCTCCACTTAACAGTACGCTCAAATTTCGTTACCATTCTGAATTCAGCATACCGCTGTATAAAGGGCCAAAAGGGGGGGTGGCAGACCCGTAGGCAATTGCACCTACTCAGTATCCGCGGGAATCAAAGAGTCTCCTTCCAACAATAAGATCCAACAGATTGAATAACGAATTTCGCGATACATGTCAAGCTTTCCACGGGATGGTTTGTTTGAAGAAGAGCGCGTCAAATTGTTTACAACTGTTGGAGAGAAATTTATCTGTCGCGAACGACGAACACTTTTCCTCCTTGACTCCGATTGGCTTCCACTTCATTGTCCAGTTGCAACTTCAATGATGCCCTGATGCACCCTCCTCAGCCCGTAAAGCATATGCATAATATAATATAATATAATATAATATAATATAATATAATATAATATAATATAATATAATATAATATAATATAATATAATATAATATAATATAATATAATATAATATAATATAATATAATATAATATAATAAAATATAATATAATATAATATAATATAATATAATATAATATAATATAATATAATATAATATAATATAATATAATATAATATAATATAATATAATATAATATAATATAATACAATATAATATAATACTCGCCTGCCGGAACCCATCAAACAGATTTCGATGTGAGGCCGACAAATCGAGTCTTCACTGAATTGTTCATAAGAATAATAATGTAACGTAATAAATAAAATATATGTAATATATTGTATGTTTCGGCAACACTTCTACTGAAAAAAATATTATTTTTAAATAATATATAAAGGCTGGGTTCCAACTATTTGAATAAAGCAATTTCCAGTGCTTGTTAAGGCACTACCTGATGATTTGTGCGAAAAGGGCACGTCAATCTTATTACCACTTATCGGATAAGAACACCAACAGCAACAACATTATTACGATGAATTATATGATCAGTGAGAGTATTCTTTTCTTATGACTAGATGCTGGCGACCCACGACATCTAGTCCAAGATGTAACATAAATGATATCCTGATGCTCCGTTCCCACTCAATGGTATTTAATGTTTATATAAATAATAAATATATTGCATGTAATAAATATATAACATAAAACAGAAGTAATGGCGAATAAAAAATATAATGCTAATATATAGTTTAATAAGAATGCAATCAATATACTAAAGGCATATAATGAATATATTGCATTCAATAAATTCAGCATCACTGTAAAATATGTAAAAAATACCGACATTTCAATTATAACTATAAGTAAAGTAAGGAATAAATGAAATGAAAAAATATCTCCTCTACCAAACGAAGATTACATGCAGTAATATGTGCCTGTATATAAATCTGAAAATGAATTCTAAAGAAATTAATGAATCATGATTATAAAAGGGTGATTTATCATCATTATTACCATAAATAAAAAAAAATGAATGTAATAGAGTATAAGTAAATAGAAATAATCAAATTGTTGCAATTCCTTTATCAGACAAAACTGCATAATAACACAATTATTAATGTTCGATAGTCCCAATCAATATTGCTACCGTATTCAACCATTCTTAGTTTTTGAACATATCTGCATGTAATGAAAATAATGAGTACCCACGTGGCTAATTAATTTAATAGATTAAATTTTAATAATCATTGCGATGTGTATATATAATAAACTTATCAAGTAGAATGTATATCTTAAATATAATTTAAATTAATAACATCATGGATATAATAAAGACAAGGAAATTTATATATTGGAGAAAAAAATGTAATGAATATATTGAAAATAGTGCATAACTGCATTACATATACTTGTTAATGAATGAAAACAACATTTAATAATGTAGTAAATATTATGACACTCGCAACGGAATTATTAATGAAAAAGAAACAAATTTTGTGCTTCGTTCTACGCTCCCACCATCCGTTTTTGAAAAATACAACCAAGCAAGCCGGCTACTAAATATTCTCGAAATATTCACGATCGTGTAAGGCCTGTTATAAATGAATTGTGTGGTACTAATATAAAAAATACATGCAGATTTTTCCCCTGCTAGGTCCCACTAGGTTTCTCACTATCAACCCTCTCTTTAGAAATCCACTGCGGTTCTATAAAACTTTAGATGGTTTTTATCAATAAATATTGAAAGGCTGTGTCTTTAACTTATTTTTATGTAATGAGTTAATGAGCAAACGTAATAGCGACCGAGTAGTTCTCGAAAGAGAATTCCCCACCTGTGGATAGAACCCAATGTTAAAATATCAGTTAGAAGCAACACTAGACAACCAGCACTGTTCTCAATCGTTCATCTCGCTCCAGTACACCAGGGCTCAATAGTCGGCCCTGTATTCAAAGTACCGAATGTCACCCCAATGGACCCAATATCTGAAAGAGATAGACCGACGCTCCGCACTTCATTCACATTCAGTATCAGTTACGATTTTTCTCCCTCATTTGCTAAAACCTATATTATATGAACAAGATGCATGGATAAGCGCAAAACGAAACACAATAAATATATACCCCTGCCCTTTCCCAGCATAAGGTATAATATATTACACGAGAATAATAAACCTGTGTTTGTGTTGTTTTCGGTGATATACGAAAATACAGACAGCAAACCTGCACTGAGCTAGCCCGACTGCGGATCCGAACGAATTTTCAGCATTAAGTACGATTATTCACACGATACATCAGGCTTCCGTCACCGGTACGGGACGTCAAGATTAGTTACATGCATTTAGATGGAGGCATTCACACACAACATCAACGGCACGGAATGTCTTGACGTACGGCACATGTGAACGGGCACAAGAGAAACGCATTCAACTTATCCTGACGGAATGGTGACGCTCCGTTGGCGTCGACTGAAGCCGACGCATCGCCTGTATCGCCTTTTATTAAACCCGGTGCAGCTTCGGTCAGACTCATGTAATTGCTACGAAGCGCACCCGAACACATTCACATTCTATACAAAGAGTCCAGTAGGATAGAGATAGGACATTGCAAGGTGACGTCATATGAGTAAAAATGCTCGAAAAAATGACAGTTCAGCGAGCTTGTTTACATGGTGTTAGAATTCGAACCGCGTTTCTTGTACTGGGTTAAACCAAAAATTTTCTAAGTCCATGTAAACAAGCTCTCTGAGCTGTCAGAAAAGTGAGGTTATACATTTTCATGCAATGCTCAATAGGTCGTTTACATCTTGAAAAATATATTAAAAATTCCAATTGGAAATTTCTCACCGGATCCGAAATGGCGATGTCATACTCCAAGCCGAAACATTGAAGATAAATTTACTGGGTGTGGTATTGTCTCATGCTGGATATTATCACGCTAGATACTGTTCTGTCCAACAAACCACTGCCACCACACGGAAAACGGGCCACACATGTGCACTTCACTCTATCCGACCGAATCAGTTGCAAACAACCGCATTCACGGAGCTATCCAAAAAAGCAACCGTTGTCTTCGGCTCACCGTGCCGAACTGACAGCAAAACACTTATTCTTCGTGCTGACATAACTGAAGGTAATTGGCAACCGGTCCCTGACCCCTCTCGCGAATTGTCAATTCTCAAACTTTATACATGATTGAAGTCATCATTCCACTCAAATAAGGTCATGTGTTTGGCCGACCGGCGGATACGTGTTCCCTTACAGAGCCATCACACCAACGAACACCCAAAATTTACATGCGACAAAATATCTGCAATCCCGAATATAAAAGAATCAAAATATCCACTCATTTGCAATAAAATAAGAAAGCAAAAAAAAGCAGTTGAATATCCAAGGCGGTTCATTTTCAAAGATAGCACCGCCGATGAAACACCCAATAAAAATAGGTGATAAGGGACGCGGACTAAAATAGCTGAACACCGACCGGCTGATTTGCCACCTATTTTTCGGGGCGACATCTAGTAGTCGCTAGTCGCCGGTGAAACGCCAACTATTTGAATATGCCAATTTTTCTTATTGCCGTATTTTTTTCACTTTCCGGATCGAATTTTTTTCTCTGAAAAACCATTTTTCACTATTTTTGGAATGTACACTGTGTTTCTAGATGTTCTCTGTGCACTTTTATTGTCTTTGCATCGGGAATCGACGGACGGTAATGCGGGGAAAAGATTTTTTTTTTCATTTGCCGGAATTCGAATTTCACAAACTGTCACCACACGCGTCAGTTGAAAATGTGCCGAAAAAGGCGTTTATAAACCACTTCAATTTGTATAATCGTTAAATTACACCGTTATTCACACTTTCGATAACCGGGAGGCAGTAAACTGTGCCGAAAATGATAAAAATTAACCGACTCGAAGGAAGCCCTACAAGAGTCAACTGCTCGCGACGAAGATACACACTCGAATCGAGTGGGGTACTGGGTCATTTTGGCCCCAAAATCCCCTATTTTTAATGATTTTTCTGCTCCGTGATGCAATTCATACATATTTTGTAGTTTTTCTAATGTGAAAAAATCTCAGAAATCGAACGGAACCCTTTTGACCTTAGTCCGAATACGAGAAGTTGGGGTTATAGGGCTTTTTGTCAGTCATATTAAATTTTATCATTTTCTCATGCATATATCTCTATTATTCTTCAATCAATTTTCATAAAATGTATCTTATTGAACGTGTAAAATTCTGAGGAATAAAACAAAAATAAAAACGTTAAAGGTAAAATTCAGAAACATTAAACTTTTTGATATTTACTCTACAAATCTCATTTTTTTCATTATTTGTCCTAATACCTCAACTTCCCCTATTTTTCCAGGAGTGAAACTTTTCTCATGTGATCCCTAAGCATATTTTACACTAAAAGTAATAAATTAAATAAGAATTTTGTTGTTAAATGGAGTTAATATGTGCGATTTTATGATAAAAATGTGAAATTGACACTATATGTCAGATAATTTGATGTTCCTGAATTTTACCGGTGACGAATCTATTTTTGTTATAATCCTAAGGATTTTCCACGTTCAACAAGGTATAGTTTATGAAAATTGAGCGAAGATTAATAGAGATATATTCACGAGAAAATGATGAAGTTTAATATGAATGACAAAAGGCCATTTAACCCCAACTTCTCGTATTCGGACTAAGGTCAAAAGGATTCCGTTCGATTTCTGAGATTTTTTCACATTAGAAAAACTACAAAATATGTATGAATTGCATCACGGAGCAGAAAAATCATTAAAAATAGGGGATTTTGGGGCCAAAATGACCCAGTACCCCACTTTCCCGTATTTTTCTAGAAACAAATATATCTCCATTCAAATACTAAGATTATTTCCTTCCAAAAGAGGTATAAATTTTAATTTTCTGATTGCATTTAATGTATTTTTCCTCCATATTTTCCCATAGTACCAATTTCAAAAAATTTCAAGCGGGGTGGGCAAGGGTCTAAAATTGTCCAAATGATGTGATATTTGGCATCTGAGCTTACTTTGACATTTGTCACAATATGAGAGGGAGGCCTTTGAAAATTCAAAAAAAAATTTTTTTTGCAATGCCCTAATGGGCATGAATGGGTTAACGCGGTTTTTATACGCGGTTTTTTCACGCGGTACTTATCCCCCGCGTAAAACAACCTGGGTGTACAACAAGCCATGTGCCAAGTCGCCATTTTCAGAGGAGAAAAAAAAATTGACGTGATCTGCGATTACGAAAAATTCTTTGGCCTTCGCGATTTTTTTGGAATCTTCAACAGAACTCAGTGAAAGCAGTAATAGTGAGATTTTCCTGATCGTCATGGTGTTTCTGGTGCATTTATTCCTTGATTAAGGCAATTTTACACATCCCGACTCTGGATATTTGGTTAGCAAGTATAATAATCGGAAGCCGGATGGTGCAAAGAAGTACAGATTAAACCGCGGAAACCGTGTTTTTCTTGTTCTAGTCAGGGGCAGCGAAAAACTTTACGCCCGAGTGGGTAGAAAGCATAGGGTGAGGGGTCCATTAGTAACGATTTTTCCCTTTTCGCAATGCACACGCTTACATTAGATTCACATTAAATCACGTTCGTTTATGCATATGAAATTGTGGTACATCGATGTTTTCAAACGTGTGTAGTGCGAGATACATGCGTTGCGCATCTAAATTTTTTGAAATGGTTCTCGGTTATTTTCGGTATGGGTAGTACTACCCATACTACCCATGCTTTCCGCCGGCCCTGGTTCTAGTTATTTTCCGTCGGCCTATATATATGACTCTACTATCTGGAATAGACATCAACCCATCACAATTCATGAATCGGGGACCAACGGTTTTACTTCCCTTCCGGAGGAAGGCATGACCACAGATTTTTTTCCACCTCAGAAAAATCTCAACGACCTCGACTGGGATTGAACGCAAACCAACTGGGGTGAGGGGCGGTCACGCTTACCACTCAACCACCGGTGCCGTTGAAAACGTCACTGTTCGTTTCCACTCAAATAGTAGGAGTAGAACAGTGGAAATCACTCTGTGTTTCCAACAGGAAAGCTAAAACTTTTAATAACATTCATTGACAGACCTGTTTCGCCTTTACATTCTTGCGATGAACCGAATTATTTGAAAATGACAATATGTTCTGTGTTCAGAAATCCTGGGCTATAATTCGTGACCAAGCTCCGAAGATGTAAGTTTACTTTTGATAAACCAAAAGTGCAAATTGGACACACAAACGATCAGCATTTATCCGCTATTCAACATTTAATGATTGGTGGATACGTTTCATTATGAAGATCGAATTTTCAGGTAATTTTATCTAAATTTCGAGAATATACAAACGAGATTCATTGGAAAAAGAAATTAATCCGCCCGTCTTTTAGTTTTCTGTACAACCAATAAAAAACTGATAAAAAAGTTACTTTCACTGGCACTTCGTCAAATTGACGTTGAATAAAAAGGGAATGTAACGGAGAGTTCGCGTAGTGTGAGTATTAAACAATAATCTAGATGTAGGGGTAAACAATAGTCTAGGCGTAGTGGTTTTTCCAGAGACGTTCTACAAAAAGTTTCAACAGTCGCTTGTTGATATTTTTGCATAGAAAAATTACAGAATGTTATTGAAATGGTGCATTATAATGTACAACAGTTTTGATCAATTCGCTTCATGCAAATTTCTAAAAAATCGCAAAAAGATTGTTTTTTCCACACTGAAACCCTTACCATCCCCTTAACCAAATTGTCTAGGAGTAGTAGAATAGAAATGCAATCGGCCAATACGAATTGTGATCGAAAGGATGTTATTCCAGTTTATAAATAACAATCACTGTTACTTTCTCCACTCACGCTGACCAATGCTCTTTGCTGGATAAGGCAGTTTATTAAAAAAATGAGTTTTATTCTATCTGACCCAAGACTCTTGTTTTTGCATGACATTAGTGCATCTGGGAATTTATCGACATATGTGAGTGAATTGTTTAGTTCACCGATGACACGTCGTGCACAATTTTCTACATGAGAATGGAGTACGGATATACCATGCTATATTTCACCCTAAGGAGTTGTGTAGGCTGCCTGGTTTCTATCGGCTATCTTATAGTCAGTCCGATTTTGAGAACCTCTCTTTTAAAAGGCACAGAAGCCTCTTCAACTACCCTACGATCGACTCTAATTATGTCTATGTCGTCCGGAAGCCAAGAAGCATGTGAGATCTCGTTATGATTGTCCCATTCCTTTGCACACCAGCCTTTAGCATCGCACTTTTGAATACTCCTGACCAACAAATAAGGAAGTGCATCGCTATGCTTCAATACATCCAAAGTAATAAACGAACCGGATGTCTCTTTGACTATTCTGATGCTTGGTTTGATCCATTCAGCGACATACGAATCAACCTAGTCGATTTGTCGTAAAGCAATGGTTAAGCATTATCTGACACCACTGTTTGTTTCGTTGCCTTGAATTGTACACTGCCTTGAATTTCTCAAACAGATAATGAGTTCGCAAGTTGTGATTTCGGGATCCAGGGTTTGTTTTCTAAAAGGCAAATATTGAAACCGAAAGCCGTGTAAATAGAGTACAAACCAGCCCCCTGCTAGGCAGCCATTTTGTCCTAGCCAATATCTGCCTTTGTTAAAATCAAAACAACCCAATGCTATTGCACAGGCGACATGGGCCTAGAAGCGGCTAGGCCCACATATGTTGACTACTGTCAAAGTCTGTATGTCTCCATAGCGGATGACAGGAGTGACACCCCCATGGTAAAAACACAACACTGTTGAATTTTCAGTTATTTACATTTATTAGCACTAAACATTCCAGAGTACCAAACACCAGATTCCGGAATGAAAATCCGACTTTAATTTGCATGGATAACTCACTAAAGATATCTTAACAACTTCTTCGAACATGTTCAAAGTTTACGAAGTCGCATTCAGTAGCCCACTACAAAATTCTTTGAGATTTTTAAATTGCGTTCAAAAACTTTATATTGCACAAAACTTCATATTGTACATATTTATTGATGAGAGAAAATGTCTGAAAAACATTATTGAGCACCCTTTAAATCTCTTGTACGCAACTTGCTATCGCGCATGGAGACCTTCTTTCACGGAAAACATTTGTTTGCTCGCCAGTGGCATCGTGAAGTTCATTCAAATATCTCATGCCGTCATTCATGTCAAAGTTATCATCGTTAAAGCTGTCTTGGTGCTCACGACCAGTTGTTCTTCCTTGCCTCTTGTGCATACGGGCCACGATCGTAAATTGTCATTGATGGAAATGGGGGGCTGGCTTTTGCTAGGGAGGTGCTGGACGCTGTTTTTAAAGTGATGCGATCAACTTGGTATCTTCCGCGGCCGGTGTACCGTTTGATTATTGTACTGGCATGTGTCCTTGATGGGTGCATAACCTGGTTTGTCTAATTTTGGTTCGATTTGTTTTGATCGGTCATAGCAATGTTAAGAAATTCAATGAAGCTCACTTATAGAATCCGATAATATTTAATGTATTTCTTTATCAATGAAGAAATTATGCACGCGTGCAACCGGGAGATAATATTGGCTCGAAATGGATCGCAACAGCATTCCACATATGTCCTTATGAGAGAAACCTTACATCATGCATTCTAGAAATTCGCGTTAGTCTGTACTCCAAAGGAACACGCATGTTTTGGAACTGTTTAATTTAAATATGCTAGAATGAGTTCCAGTCAAATCTATATTCGGAAAAAATACTCAATTCAAATATTATTCGGTATTCTGATTTATTTCTGCTCTAATGCATCAACTGATTTCGGTTCAATTAGTTTCGGAATCCAATCGAACAAAGCATCCATGATTGTTTATTTGATGACAGAATTAAGGTATATCATGAAAAGTGAACCAAGCGCAAAGAACAGTAACAATTATTAGGTGTACATGATAGAAATTCGAATACGGATTATTTTTACTAAACTTCCGTGGAATTCTGAAGAGGTCACGAAAATGCCGTAGATTCCACGAGTTAATCCGTAGATCCGTAAAAAGTAAAAAAATCCGTAGGGTTGGCCACCGACACTATAATGTCTTCATACCCACTCTGAAAGTAAAGATTGAGGGCGTAGTCAACGCTGACAGTTTGACATGCGAGAATCTATTGAAATACGAGGTTGGCTGTTTTAGAGACCGCTTCCTTCAACCGGTGAGAATACGGGATTGCAAGCATTTGCATTTAGTATTATTCGGCCGAGGTGGAAAGAAATAAAAATCAATTATTATCTGGTGACTTTGCTGGAGTCGCTTTACAAAACAACATCCTCTGACACATGGTTCATGTGCCTGTTCGTTAGAGCAGAGCGAAATTTTTTTTTGAATTCTCTCTTGTTTTATTCTGTTCTCAAGAATTTTTCTCGTTGAACAAGGTACATTTCATGAAAATTTATTGAAGAATTTTTGAGATATATGCTCGAGAAAATGATAAAATGTAATATGAATGACAAAAGACTCTATAACCCCAACTTCTCGAATTCGGACGAATATCGCATAAGCTCCGTTAGATTTCGGAGTTTTTGCATCACGGAGCAAAAAAAATTATTAAAAATAGAGAATTTTGGGGGCAAAATGGCCGAGTACCGAGTATTTTTCGAGAAACGATTCAAATACTAAGGTTATTTCCTTGAGTGTTACTTCAAAAGTTATAGCATATAATATATTTTTCCTCCAAGATTTTCCTACAGTATCAATATCACAAACTTAAAGCGAAGTGGGCGGGGCTCTGGAATTGTCGATATGATGTAAAATTTGGCATCTGAGCTTACTTTGACAATTGTCACAATATGAAAGGAGGGGAAAATGAGATTTTTTGCTATTTCCTACTGTCAGTCTGTTTCTATCACGGGTCATGCATTTTCTGAATTACAAATTATTGGACCTTTCTAACTTTCTGTGACAGTACGACAAGAATTCTACGGATGATTCAAGCAGTAAGAATGCTGAAAAATGTTCTTACTGTGTGAAGAATCAGCATGATATATGGACATATCCCTCACACAAACTACATTCCCTAAAAGAACGTTCCAAGCGATCTTTCGCGGAAATGCTACAGACAGCTACGCCACCTATGCTATCTTGTCTCCTAATCAGGGCGACGCTAATGATCCACAAGAAGGAACATCTACTGGAGTACCTAAAAGCTATAGGACGAAGAAGAACTCCCCTACAAAACTATTTTGTAACCCGTCAGGGTAACAATTTAGCACTGGGTGGAAATATACCCTTTTTTGCGTATACACTCCATAGAGTGTATTGTTTACGTTAAAGTTATACTCACCACTGTTCGATACCGTTCACATTTAGTTTGTAAATTTTTATTTAGTTTCGCGTTTGTGAACGGTTTTGTGTAATCAGATAGGTGTAGTAATTTTTGTTTTATGTTTGTATACAAGAAACATAAAGCTTAGATAGGCCACCGCTCTCCTCTTGCTGCAGTAGGTATGCTGGATATGCTACACATAGCGATGACAGCTATGCGGCGGTACGGTTCTTTTGGTGTTGGTGTTTGTTTGTTCGTGTCGTGTTAGTTAGAAAGTGACGGACCACGGCTTCAAACAGACGTCGAGATAAGTGTTCTCTTTTTTTTCGGGACAGTTCCCCGTCACTAGGAGGAAGGATTCAGTGCGCGCATGTGACGGCGATATACAACCGTCGAATAGTGCCGGCCCGCGGTTCGGGCACAAGTGAAGTGAGTGATGTTGGTTCGCCGAAGTGGGACAGCTAACCGTAAAGGAGCATTCTCGCATCCCCGGCTAAAATCCAAGGAATCGAACACCGACCGTTCTCGCTATAGAGGATAAGTCGAACGAGCCTAGCTCTCCTTTATAGCTAATTTCCAAGGAGAATGAAGCAGGGCGGACAAAGGTTCCCCCTGGGAAGTGCACTGCGGTGACTTTCGAGATCGCTTACGGCGAGTAGATGATCCGGCGATTCGTCGCCAGCGTCGAGAGCTGCACAAGCTTTTCGTTTTAAGTAATTTTGCAATACGTTTTGTGTTTTAATAGCGGCTTAAGCAGCTTTCAAGTTCCAGTAAAGCTTAAGAAGCTGGAAAGTTCGCTAAGAACTTTATGTGAGCTTTAAAGTGTGCTTTTTAAGTATTATCCGAACTTCTGGATGCTTGGGTAGCGCTCTAAGTTTTACTGTTTTTGTCAAAGACAAAGTCTGCAAGTTCCATCCATACAGAATAAAGAAAAAATATTCACTTAAGTTTCCTTTGTAGTGAATGCGAACTGCCGGGATTATCGTTTGACTGCTTCTATCAAATTTTGCACAATCTCCTTGGTCACTTTCCTCACTGCATAACGCCAGTTTGCTTTGAACTATATCTCACTCTCGCTTTCTCTCGAAGATCCACTTAACGATTTTCCCATTTTTTTATTGGTAGGAACTCTGGAATGTTCAGAGGGTTCATGTCTTAGTGCACCATGTTGTTCCCGGCATTCCACTCCATACCCTTTTTCCCATAATGGCAAGATACCGAATCCAGTCAAAAACAGAACGGAACAATTGTGTTGCTTGAGGAAAGGCAACAGCCGTTTTCCGGCACTCCTCTACATCAATATACTTTCTTATGGTCTCAGTTGCGATGTAAATGTTGCTCTTCAAGCCATAGAAACAGATAGCCTGCCACACGAGATATTTCTTTGCGCGCTTTGACAGTTTAAAGTGTTTGAAAACCTCTGCCACCTTTCTTCTTCCAATTGACATATAATATATTCCTATCCAGGAAGCTGTTTAAACTCGACCTTGACGTAGGTTTCATCATCCTGTACCACGCAACTTCGTCAGCATTTCCATGCCCAGCTTCCGCGACCGTTCTCTGACGGACTTGTTTTGCTTATCGTTCTAATTTGGAGTCGCTACCAGTCCGGCTAATTTTTTAGCTCGCTTTACGGGTGTAGATGACACTCCCAGCTTGCTTGCGCCATCTTCGACGGTGAGGTTGGGGTTCCGCACGAAATAACTGGTTACTCTTTTCATCGTTTTTAACAAAAAATACGAATACTTTCATTACTTTAGTGACAGTTGATTTGGCCACACTCCACAGTTTCACCAATAATTTAACATGTGAGTAGTTCGGATTTTCGTGATGCACGAGCAAAATTTTTCTCCGTTATTCTTTTGCTTTGATGCTATTTTCGCAACTAAACAGCAAGCTGAGACATTTGTTGCACTACACCAAAGTTTAAGATGCCTATACTACGCTCTTTAAAGCAAGTTTAATTTGATAATTACCCAAGCAATACTTACATTATTAAATATGTAAGAAAGGGCCTACCTCGCTGTTATAACGTTTTTCTTTCAACCCCTTTCGAAGACACCGTTTTCCGTCGCTGCACAACAATGTAACCGATGAAAAAAAACAGCAGCAGCGTACCAAATCGTCATACAGACAATATTTGAAGTCCAATCACTCCGGTGGAATGCAATCGGTAATCATTCAATTTCTCGTGATTGTTGTTTGGTTTGATCTGGCCCACTGATTTATTTTACTTGATGCGATTTTCAGCTGATCTTATGTATGTAGAGCTATGCGTTACGACCGTCGCCATTCATCTATCCATCCATCAACATCGCGATTGCCATCAGCCAGTTCAACAGTCTGATTTTATTCTTCAGCGGAATCATAATTTCATTCACCCGATGTTGATGATAATGGCCAATTTGGAGCAGCTTCATGTGGCGGCTGCGTGACTTTCAATGCGAAAATGAGATGTGGGAAACACGAGCCAAATTTCTTCCGCGAACAAACTGCACTTTTTGTCTGGAAGGACGGACTATGAGTGGGAGGAAAAAATTCACACGCTTTTGAGTTGCTGTTGCCTATCATTATTTACCGATTACTGCTTGAAGCTGTAACAATGGAGCATTCGATTAGTTGGATTAATTGAAAGCATTAATTCAGCATGTGCTTAACTGAATTGAATCAATTTTTTTTTTTGTAGAAAATTGGTTGTCGCTGGAATTTGAATCCATTTACATAACATTCAATGTAGGTTTGATTAATAAAGTGACAAGAAAATGATTTCCAGCATTTGTCATGTTCGAGCTTTATTATCTTCTTCGTGCCCATGTTGTTCGTTAGCAACATTCATGAATAGCAATTTCTTTTGCTTTATACTTGCGTTGCTCACAAAAAAGAAAGGTCAATAACCGGACTATTGCCTTTCCTTTAATTACTAACATTCATTGATATTATCAATAGAATCGAATTTATTACGTTTAATTTAATTGAGCAATGCTGCCAGTTAACGGCAAAAAATTAAATCTTGGTATAAAGTAACTGACAAAGTACATCGATTTGAACTACTATGTTTTTCGTACCGGAAGATAAAAATAATCCAATTCTAGCGCTGAAAAAAGTTGGTCATGAAAGAGTAAATGGCCAACTAACAACCGGCTTCGTTGCTGCCTTATAAAACTGAAAATTTTAAAATCGACTGCAATCGTATTCGCCAGTCTGCACCCTTTAATGATGGACAGGTTATGATGGTTTTGCCGGTTTTCTTTGCACTCTGCTTTATATTGTTACGTGATTTCACCAATGCATGCATCAGCTAGTCAACATTGTGGAGTAAAAAAGGTGTGAATGACATATCGGCTAGATTTGGCGTCATGCTCGCCCGAAGAAGTAAGCCTGCTCAAGATATCTTTCAGAACAACCACAAAAAGTCATGGGAGATATCGAAGTGAAAAGCATATGAACCGGCGTTGGACTACCTCGATTCTGTCAATCCTGTTCTGGTGGTACGCATTCCAAACAGCAGAACAATATTCTAAGGTTGAGCGGACTAACGCGCAATTAAACGATTTAGGACAGTATAGGTCCACGCAGTTTTTTGCTATTTGCAAGATGAACCCTAACTTTTTTGAAGCCTGGTCCACGATACATGGAGTATGTGGTTTGAATTAAAGACGCTGAATTACTGGATAAAAACTCGCCATTTTATCCCATCTAAATAAAATGGTTTGGCAACATTATTTTCTACACACCAGCACCACTGTCACAGCGTTAACTTCAGTTGACTCGTATACTACAGTTACCGAAGAGTTGTATCGTCGAAAAATTTTTCATCATGAAGTGCTGTGTGAAGTTTTGTACCAATAAAACTACCACCGGTTTCAAAATGTTGGTTTTAGTCGCTTCCCGGTAAACTACGACCTTTACAACTACAACATTACGGATAGCGGCAATGGTTGAATCAACTTTTAGTAGGCACCGTAATGATAAAAGTTATATGTTTCACCTTGCCTTAATGATTCGTTTCAGAAATTTATTCAAAATATTTTAACTCACTATCACAATACTTTCCAAAATTCATTCATCAGATTGCAACATTTGACAAGTCTTCGACTCGATTGGAATGACATTGACAGGTCTTGTGCTCGATTGGAATGACACTGACAGATAAATGGTAAACATACGATTGACGTGTCGAGTCTTTATCCAGAAGAATTCAGCGTCATTAGTTTGAATGTTAGTGCTGAATCCCGTATCTGTCAAAAAATCTTCATATTGTCGGCAAAGCAGAGGCGAGGTTTGATGTTGACATCATTGAAATAGAGGAGAAATACTACTGGGTCAAGGTGACTTCCTCGCGGGATGCCAGATGTAGCGAGAAATAGTTAATTTAAAAATGTGGATAGAAGTAGTTTAGAGTGTATTTTTATCGCTGCCAGTTTTTTGAAAATTTAAAAAAATAGCGTTACCCGAAAAGCAACGTCGCGAGACTCTCATCGTGACATAGGAAAATGACTAGGAATCGTGCAATCGTCGGTGAGTCGTGTTATTAATCGTTACTACCGCGCTCTGAGCATCGAACGGAAAAATAAATGCGGTCAGAATGGATGTTCTATTAATGATCAGGATCACAAGCGTGTAGTGAAAGTCTCTAAGCGGAATCCCGATGCTTCAGTCAGGGATGCGGCCGTAAAGTTGAAACTGTCCTAGTCTTTCGTTAAGAAAATCAAGGACCGCAAGACGAACTTCCGGGGCTACTGTTCTTCACCGTCCAGCAGCCGTGACATTCAAAGTTTGCCAATAAATACATGATTTGGCAAGCGATCTGCTCATGTGGCAAACAGAGTGCGCCGTTCGTGACTACCGGGACTGTAAACAGGGAGATCTACCTCAAGTAGTGTTCACAGAAGCCTCTCCTTCCTCTGTTGAAGCAACACGAGGACCCTACGATCTTCTGGCCGGATCTAGCTTCGTGCCACTATTCAAATGTTATCCTAAAATGATACGAACCCAACCCAATCGTACCTAAGGACGTAAAGCGCCACAACGCACCGGAACTAAGGGCTATCGAAAAATACTGGGTAATTATGAAGCAGGCACTACGAAAGCATCCTAAGGAGGTCAAATCTGAGGAAGACATGAAGAAAAAGTGGGTTTCCTCACAGAAGAAGCTGTAGCCAGATGTTGTACAGAACCTAATGAGTGGAGTTAAGCGTAAGGCGCGTGCGTACGGTTATGGTATTGAAGTTGAATGAAATAAATATGGCCGATCAAAAACGTTTCTCTTAGAAAAAGGAGTTCCACAAGGCTTCATTATGTCGGTCGCCATCTGCCTGTTTGCAATGAATGGAGTGCTCAGCAGACTGGCCAAGAAAATTTACATTTTCGTGTATGCCGACGACATTGTGCTCGTGGTGGTCCGCAAAATGCTGAAGGCACTATAGTATACGCAAGAAACTACAGGCAACCATCAACAATGTTTACAGCTGGTCTTCGAAAAGCAAGTATGTGCTATCAGCGGAAAAACGTGCAATCATTCACGTATGCTCCCTCCAACATCGTCTTCTCAAACATCCAGCCAAAACCGTAATACCGTTTTCGCATCCACCCATAAACTTATTCCGTTTCGCAGTTCGATCCGGATTCTTGGGGTGCGTATTGAGCAGCGTCTCACTTTTCGTGCTCATTTCAACGAAGCTCACATGCATGGCCAACAACCTTACTGCTATTCTCAGACCGGTCTACAACCCGGCCGTTAGAATCACATCAAACCTACTCCCATCGACTCCAGCCAATGCATCCTGTGCCTAATCTGGCAGATTCCGCTTCGACTACTTCATGGCAGAAATCATCATCAAAAGAACAATAAGCTTTACCGAGAAGACTTGCGAGACAATGAAGCTTTTTCCTCGAAGACGCGAAGAAACTCTTTCAACACACCAACCAAGTGCTCTCCCGGTGTCCACGGTACACTGGAATGAAGCCAAGTGTTAAAACGTGAGTGTTCAACGTGGGCGACAATTCCCCAGTCCTTATAAAGTCAGTAATAGAACTCCAAAAAAATAAATATAGAAACCATACCCTTAGGTTTACTGACGGCTCGAAAGCCCTGGAATACGTCGGCTTTGGGATCACTGGCACAGAAACCTGCCTTTTTCATCGTTTGCCAGATCTATACTCTATTTTCTCCCCTGAAGCCGCAGCAGTTTACTTAACTGCCACAACTCCACAACCGACTCACCAAGAAGCGTAGTCACAGCAATTAATACCTATAACTGGCGATATTCTAGGATTCAAGACATACAGGACCAAGCTCAACCAAACGACGTCATCATTTGAATTCCAGGGTATTGTTAAATCTTCGGGAACGAGAAAGCGGACCGTTTAGCCCCTTTGGCTCGCTATATACAAGAGAAGTCCCGGGTCGAGACCCAAAACGATGGACAGCCGCTACGCTCAAGGCCTCTTGGGCAGTGAACTGGCGGAATAATCACATCTTTACTCAGAAATGTGAAACCAATGGGAAGATGTCGCAAATCAACAGACTAAAGCGGACCCTACACGGGACAAGAATATTGTCAATAAAAATATTGTCAAGACTGCTTCAATACGTCAATCCCATTTGATTTCTACATGATCAATATTTTCAAGATACCTTTACACGATCAATATATTGATCAATAATCGATTTATTGACAATATTTCTACACGTGTAGGGTCCGCTTAAAAGATTCTATCTTGCCTCCGCACGGGTCACACAACATGGTTGGCTCAGGATCTTTTCGAAAGATCTGCGAGACCTGCAGTGGAAACCACTCGGTTTATCACTATCTCCTTAACTGTCCCCAATACCTGGGAGAACGGATTTGTCATGCTCTACTGAATAACATTGTTGACACCCTTAGCAATGACCAGTCCCAAAATGCCATCTATAACTTCTTGAAGGACACCGGGTTGTATAAGATATAAACTTACCGAAGAATTTACAACACAACCGATAGATTATGTAAAAAATTTTAAACTGTAATTTCTCACTCACGGGAACTCTCTTCGGACAGCCCTCTCCACATATACGGAGATGAACCAGCCACTGCCGGTGCACTGACTGAAAATCTCAATAAAGCTAATAAATAAATAAATTATAGAACTGTCAAACTTATGAATCTAGACTCCTGATTATGCCCTCATGTTACCCAGTAAGTACAGTCGAAAATGAACCGGAATGCTGGCTGGTTCTAGCAAGTATTCCGGCTCCAGTGACAACCGATTCCAATTCGAAACGGTTGTAGGTTTGCCACCCTTCGGGTTTGACCCACAGACTCCGGTTTTTGGAGATGATCTCCAGGCTTTGCATCAATTTATCCTGGTCTAGTGAGACGATGAATAATTTGAGTGAATTTGTTTGTTTCATACGGTGTTAATGTTGGCTGCTCCTGCAGCGGCCAAAAAGAACAGCTTTGTTCCTCCTTACTAGCGTCTGTGATGACGAATATCCGAATTTTTTGCACCCAGTCAAAAAAAATCCCGGAAGACACCGAAGTGTACTTCCCAGACTTTGCCGCTTTCCTGCCTGCTTACAGCTCAACGCAAGACTTAACGAGAAAAGTTCACCAAAACAAAGCACTAAACGGTGAGTTAATTACGGTAATTGATATCTCGACGAGTTACAAAAAGAATGTCTCTCTATACATACCCCAGGGAACTACCAATATCAGAAACGAACTCTTCAGTCTGATAAACCAGATGCCCACCCCTTTTGTCGTCATAGGGGACTTCAACACCCACCACACCGAACACCTCTGTCGGGACCAAAAAGTGGACTACTTCAGGAAACTCCCAAAACGCCGCAAGAAAAAGGATAATAACAGCCAAGGAAAACAGCTGGAACAACTTCGTCGACGGTATCCACTCAGACTTCCGCATTGTAGAGAAGAGTAAACGCGATCAGCGGAAAACGCCAACAAACCGGCTACTCCCTATCGGTCAACAATACCACCATCACTGATCCCGAGGAAATAGCTGATAGAGTAGGACGCCACTTCCAATCCTTATCCGCCGATGAAGCCCTGCCCGCTGCCTTCGTCCAGCGCAATAGGAGACTGCAAGCTTCACCGACACACCTTCACCCCAAACTCCTCAGCCACATACAACAAACCCTTCACTGGAATGGAACTTGCCGCCGCCCTGCCAGGGCAGCCGTACCACTAACGACTTCCGACAAGTCAGCCTGCTGTCGAGCACCGCCAAAACTTTGGAAAGAATGGTCAACCAATGACTGACTACATGGCTGGAAACCACAAACTTCTTGACCCATGCCAGTTCGCCTTCCGAAAAGGACTCGGTACTGGAGTCCACCTGCGATAAGGCGTGCTCCAAGACCTCAAACGACCCTATCCCAGAAGTTCTGTGAGATCAACGGAGCGCCGCAGGGCTCAGTGCTTGCCATTATGTTATTTCTCATCAGGATGAACTCGCTCTTCGCAGCGCTACCCGGAGGTACCTACGTGTTCGTTTACGCCGACATCATCCTGGCGGCCCTGGGGAAAACCATCACACGTACCCGGATATCACTACAGGTGGCTGTCAAAGCCGTCGTCCGATGTGCACTCGGAACAGGATTCAACATATCCGCCGACAAATGCGCCATCACCCACTGCTGCGGCACACACCACATAGCGAACTCTAGACCAACCTTAACGACATAATGGTACCCATTTTGAAGGAACCAGTTATTCTCGGAGCCACAATCAACAGGAAACTCATGCTGATGCCCCACCTCCGACGATTCAAAAAAGACTACGAAAGTAGAAAGCGGCTGTTCCGAACTATCTGCTTCCGTCACCCCAGAAACAAACGTAGAACGGCACTCAAAATCGAACGATCCCTAATAAACAGCAAATTTTTTTTCGAGATCGAACTCACGTACCGAAACTTAGATAGGCTCTCCACCATCCTTGGGCCACTATACCACGGAGCGGTGCGCGTAGCCTCCGGACTACTACCTAGCACCCTTGTCGAAGCAGCCTATGTTGAGGCCAGGGTACTCCCTTGCCGCTGCGAAGCAGCCAGGGTAGCCCTCCAACGGGCACTAATTTCCTCGAGAGGACAGCGTGTGACGAATGCCACCTCTTCACCATCGCAGCGAACATCCACCTGGAATTGACCATCAAACCCCTCCCAACCATCGCAAGATCACGAGTCTGGCACCACTCTGGACCTAACATTAACGACAGCCTCACCCGTACAATAAAGGCCGGAGATCCCCCAAACTGTATCATACCAAAATATAGTCAATTCATCAACCGGAAATACCAACAACACATTAAATTAAAAACCGAGGGTCCGAAGGCGGACGACGGCGTCGGAGCGGGTATCAGCGGACTGGGGAACGGACTGTCCTTCCGTCTCCCATCCTCTTACTCAATCTATCTTCACAGCGGAAGCTGCAGCCATCGCAGTGGCAATGGCTGAAAGAGACGTAGACGAACCAACCGTAATTTTAACAGGAACAGGAACCTCAACCCACCCATTCGTACAGGCCATCGAGTCCCACCTAGACCTACTGATCACACTGTGCTGGAACCCCAGGCCACAGCGGCATTAGAGGCAACATTTGATGCCGACCGGCTAGTAGCCCTACACGGCAGACGTGCCCGATTACCAGAAAAATACCATCAATCGACATACACAGAGAATTCAACATGAACCTGCGGAACGGATTCACTAACCGCTGGCGGAGTTCCCGAGGCCACACACAGAAGCTCAAGCGATCTGCCGGCTGCTGGTCTGACCGAGCCAGCTTGAAAGAACAGCGAATACTCTCCCGACTACGGGTAGGCCACACGAGAGTTACTCATGCCCACACCATCCCTAGGGAACCAACACCGGAATGTACCACATGCCACACCCGACTCTCTGTTTAACTATGCAACTGCCGGGAACTCGAGGACCTCCGGCAGCAGCCGGATCCGGGAGAAAGTACTATTTTTAAAGGACGCCCGCCTTTACGACCGTATCTGAATCAACCAGACCAAACGTGGGCCCTCTGCCATTCCTTCGCCGGCTAATGGAGAGGTTCTCCACGGCCCTTACCAGTCAACTACAATCAATCCCACCACTAGCGGAACGCAACCGACTGTGGGCCGTCTGCCGCACCGCCCACCAGGTGTTGGGGAGGTCTCGCACGGCCCAGTTCAGCCAAGATCATACCCTCGGAGATATTTCAGTAGAAAAGCGACTAGGTAACCTGGAACAACCAGTCACATCAGCGATGGACTCTCTGCCACGCCATACACCGGCAATGGAGTGCCCCCATTCCCCAGTAAGACCGGTATACACATTTGAAAATAGAACTCGATTTATTCACAGCATTTCTCCGAGTTAGCCTTAAAAATACTCTCGCTCTCTAATTGTAACCCTAATTAGTCTGTCTCGTTTCGATCACTCGCAAGCGAGCGTTTCATCTACCGTTGCCATGTAGCGCTTCCACGGTTCAAACACGAACCGATTGTCGGAATTTGTACCCGCTTTCATCCGAAGCCAACGTTGAATCAGCAGCAGATGCTTAATCTCATCCCGATAATAAACCAGTACGTTGGGACTAAGATTAACCTCTTCCAGCACCATCGGAATGTGGGACTTTTGGGCAGCACTACGAACGATCGTTTTGTTCGGTTGACGCTGCTTCGATAGTTTCGCGATATTTTTTTCCAAAGCAAGAAAATCGTAACGATTCGACTTCAGCTCCTGCCGAGAGGGTGTTCGCGGGGAGCTTGAACTCGAGGGGGCGATTGAATTAGTTGCGATTGCCGAGGATCGTTTTAAACTTTGAAAGTAACTTTGAAGTGGGTACACTTCCATATACGATCGGAAACCCATCAGCAGTAAATTGACGTACTGACGGCGACTGATTTCTTGAGTCGGCCGTTTATGTCGCTTAGCGTCCAAAAGTGGATATCGGCAGTCTATTGGCGCTGCAGGCTCTGAAGGCAACTCTGGGCGGTACTTTTTCCACCTTTCTTTGGCTAGATGCTTCACCGTGGAAGCTACCGAAGGTGGACCCGTTTGATGGTTCAGCCGCTGGAAAAAATCATCCACTAGAATCATTCGAATCAGTGGTGAACGCATTTGTTCGATCAAACGCAAACAAAGCGACACACTGTAATATCCGGAAGATTCCAGGAAGCGCGAAATTTGTCTCGCAAAATATCGTGTATTGTCCTTAATACAGGGATAATCTATCGTTCCATCGTACTGGATTTCGCTCAAGTTGATGGCGGTACCGATGACGGAAATGAAGCGCTGTCGAATAAAAAAAGCATTTGAATAAATAACCAAACATAATGTGGAGGATGTTAGACTCCTACCGAAAGAACCTGAATGCTATCCGCAGGATAATTCAACGCTATCACATTGACATACAGATTGATAATTCGTTTGACGAGCGAGTTCACCTCGCCTACAGTGGAGTGTTCGTGCCATAAAACACTGGCAATCAGAGGCTGTCGATTTTCATTAATCATGTTTTCCTTTGCTTTATGAGGATGCCTGCAAAAACGAAAGTAATGTAATTCATATTCTTCTACTCTATAACTGGAATATACCTCATAATCCACATCGACAGATCCAGCTCCAGTATCTTGACTAAAATTTGCAGTACCAGAAATAGCCTCTCTAGCTTCTCCTCTCTTGACAATAACTCAAAATCATACTTTTGGTGATTCTCCTGCTCCCACAGGTAAAAACTTGCCATCGCCCTTTCATTACTATGAATCTTCCCGACCTGGTGGTCATCTCTTTCTAAGCAACGCTCCATCAAGCATAGAACCACTTTCAAAATACCTTCGCTTCGACCATATTTAACAAAACAATCCTCTTCCAGTTCGCCGAAAATGATTCCCTGATAAGCCGTCTTAAGATCTAACCAGCAGGGCGGAAATTGCTCCACCGTCCGGTCCAGAATCTCCACGGTATGCTGCAAAACTCCACAGATATCGTAATCGGCGTTCAACTGCATCGAAGGCTTGTTGATAGTAAGAATCAATTCCAGCGCCTTTACGAACAGTTGAGAATCAACGAACTCATTGCGAAGTAGTGCCTGCTCCAGATAATCCAAAAACTGAAGAGGACGGTTTTCGACCAGCAATTCCTTGGTATCACGTTGCCTCCGGCTGTTCATCCTGTTGGCCTGACTCTGACGGCGAGCATGAAGCTCCGCACACTGTGCCACATTCTGCAGACAACTCGGAACACAGTCCAGATTCAATCTTTGTCTCACATCAAAATAGTGCCTTCCCAAAGCGCTCTTAAGATTTTCCTGACTTTCGGCGATCCAGGCCGCCTCATCCTTTCCGCCAGAGTCCTGCTCCGTTGATTTTTTCCGCTTCCGTTTGTCGCCTAGTTCGGTTTTACCGTCGTTCTCGGAAACCTTCCGCTTGCGTACCTCCACAGTGACCACCGGCTGATTGAGGGTTTCGGTAATGTTCCGTAGTTTTCGCACCCTACGATCCTCGATGAGCACTAGTTTCGAGTGAAACTTACCGGTTAACTTGTCGAGCGAGTCGTTCTCCTTCTCCCTAGAACGTATACTGGAGCGACGTTTGTCAAGCACAGCAACTATCGGGACGAAAAAACTAGCGCTTTCGGAACTGGTAGCTGACAACGAATGGCAAACTATTGACGACGAAGGCGGCGATGGTGGTAAAATTTCTGCTGATTTTATCGCTCGTATCAGAGGTTTTGCTTTGCGTACCTTTGGCATTATCCTATCATTTCAACAAGCGAAAAAAGGATTACGTTCTCCGATGTAGTTGGTAACTGAAACAAACAATAGAAAAAAAATATTGTGCAATTTGCAGGCAACAAAATGCAAAATTTTTACCGCTTGCTTTTGGTTCAATGAACTGAATCAACAATCTGTTGCCACAGTTTATCCAATTTGATGGCTATCAAAAATAATAGGGTGAGCAGATAGAACAATCCAAAAACGTGTCGGCGCACAGATGTCGCGATTGTGTTCATTTGTGATTTGCTCATTTTTGATTAATTTTCGATTTTTCACGAATGACCATCTGAACTTCAAATGTTAGGTTATTTTCATTTTTTTGAATACATTTTTACTCAAAAATAGTAGTTTTTACTGCAAATTTCAATTTAGCGAGTAATTAGTGCCAATTTAACCATTTCTAAAGAAAAATAAACGCTATACAGTCGTGTTAAGAGAAATAAACGTAATACAGTCGTGATTTGATTCGTTAGTTGGATCGACTGATTGATGTCAAAAACTCTCCAAAGTAGACGTTAGTAGTGTAATTGCATCTATTCACATCTCTAATAATTGTCAGATTGATTGTCAAAGTAAATTTGACATAAGATTTTGACATTCAGATGCTTTTTAGTTGGACAATGGTCCAACTAGCGGAGGTCCAACTAAAAAGCGGTCCAGTTAAAGAATGTCCATCCAGCGAATCACGACAGTAAACAAAAAAAATACTCTTTCAATTTCGGTTTATGAATATCATAGAGAACAGACTTGCATTATTTGGGTAATCTGTAGACTAACGGTCTGTCCGAAGGTGGTATACAGTACAGACTAAAGACTAGAATAACAAAGAGACGCCATGTTCCGTTTGGAATTTCAATTCAGCTGTAGAAGCCTATGTAGGGATAAGCGAGTAGAAATAAAAAATGTAATAATATTAACATATTGAGAAATCGTAATTAGTATTCGTTATAGTGAACTAGTTAAATTTCATACAAATCTCCTTAACCTAGGGTAACCAACCTAATTTGGACCCCTACATATTTTGGACCCTGTTAATGTATTTGCCTCCTACACTGCCAAGTTTCTCTGAATTTGTTAGGTTTGATGCAGCACCCGAGCAACACCGTTTGTTGACTAGCAGTTTCTGCAACATAATTCGTTAAAAAGAAGCCTACATCAACCACTATTCAACTGATTCAGCAACCCAAAAAGCGCAACCGCAAAAATGAATGGTTATGCAACAAACTGCGGCCATTACATGTTGCAAGTGTTGCTTGGGCAATTACATTCCATTGTCTATTCAGTTTCAATATCATTAGTTCGTCTCTAATTGTTTAAAATTAAACAGAATCCACAGTTTTCAAAAATATCACCGAAAACGTTTCATGTTTCCACGATAGCCAAGAGGAACCGGTGGAAATGATACATTTTCGAATTGGATTTAAGTGTACAATTATAATATTTTTTATCGATTTAATTAGTTTGTCTGATTTGGTATAATGCATGTTACGTGTTTGAAAAGGTTTCTTCGTAATGTTTTATATAAAATATATAAATGGTGTCCACAATATGTCTAAAAAAATTGATATCAACTTATTTTTGACAACCCTCGATTTTCTTTCTTGACTATTTGTTTATCGAGTTATAATAATCAAAAAGTGAAAAATTTCGTAACGGTAGGTCGTCTGCTCTTTTTGGTCAAATTATTTAAATATGTTCAAACCAATGGAAGATCATAATATGACTAAAGAGGAGACTTCTGAAATCCTAGTTGAAGAACATTTGCAGCTCGAATTTGTTGAATTCGACGAGCTATATGTTGACAAATCTAAGCGGCGTATCACAGCTAAATAATGATAATAAGAGTGTGCTTGCTGAATTCCTAGAATGAAACACTCACACGAACAGGGACATCACGATTCAAGCGACGTAGTCCTGCTGATTTAACATAGCGCCGAACAGTTGAATACCACAAAGCGAAAACGGAAGAAAAAAGGAAAATAAAGGAAGAGAAACAAAAAAACTAAGCTTAGAAAGAATAACAAGAAACCACCTCATAAATAAAAGAATTTCAAATTAATATTTAGTACAAGAAGATTCCTGACAAACTTTGAACCTTGATTTATCATCCACTTGAGGATGTTACTCCATAATACTGCTACAGATGAATTGTTACACGAAATATATTATTGTTAACTCTATTGCATAACATTTAATGCTGCTTTGTTAAGTATGCTGTAAACTAATTGTACCGAAAGTTTTTCTATTTCTCAAAATGATAGAACTAAAGAAATACTTCATGCAGTCAGCCTTCCATATAAAGATTAATGTACCATTTTTGATTGGCAGTCACTTATTTGCTTATGTTCTTCTTTCATGCATTAAATATACTGCAAAGAGAACGAGTCAGTAGGTCAGTTTAGTAGAAAAAACATCACTGTTTCCAAAATATATTCAGTCGCATTCAGTGTGTCCAAAATATGCTTGGAACACTGTCCAAATTAGTGTGGAAGGGTCCGAAATGTGAAAAATTCATGCTGTGAAGAAATGTCATTTTCGAGTTTATGTCAATGTATAAAACATCCATTGGCAGTTTTCTTTCAAGAACAGTAATTTTAGAGCAGACTCGTGCATGTATTACGTTAAAAAACATAGGCAAGCAAATATTTTTGGGGGTTCACGTAATTTCGCTTCCTCTAGGGGTCCAAAATTGGTTGATTATCCTATATACTGTATTTTTCTTGATGCGATGAAACCAAATGGAATAAACGATTCCAAACGAGCAGGCCTTAGTTGTCATGACAGACAAAACAAGTTTCAGTTTATGGAAGAATGTTGACGAGAACGGACACAAGTTAGCTTATCCAGCTAGGTTGGTATTGTGCTGCTTTGACGTTTAAATTGGGGGGAAAATAAAACTTTTACACGGCGATTTGGGAGGCAAACAAACCGCTTCTGGGCCTAAGGGGAGGGCGGTAGTATAAAAATGCGAGATTTCAGTGTGCGTATTTTAAACGTTAGATATCTCAATAGCTGAATTCGAAATCCAAACGGAACATGACGTCTCTTTGTTATTCTATACTCTTTACAGACACTTTATACACAGACTAGCGAAGTGTCAAAAAACAGTCAAACGAACTTTCAAAAACTGCCAAACTAGCATGAGGGTATTGTGAGCGAAAGTAAAGACGGAAGCCCATACAAAGCTTATGGGATCATCCGTGATGCCAGTAATTATCCATGGCTGCTAGTTTTACTGTTTTTGTCTCCACGAATCTGTGCATGAAGTGTATGTAGTATACAGCCATGATTCACTGGTTGGACACATTTTAACTGGACTACTCTTCATTTGGACGTCCGCATGCTAAAATCTCATGTCAAATTTACTTTGACAATCAATCTGACAATATAAAGAGATGTAAACAGATGTATTTACACTACTAACGTCTCATTTGGAGAGTTTTTGACATGTGTCGATAGTCCAATCAGCGAATCAAATTCGTTAATTGGACAGAGCCTATGGCCATCAAATAAACACATTTGCTAAGAACAATTCAGCATTTAACATTTACCATTTAACATTTACCATATAACATTTAACATTTAACATTTAACATTTAACATTTAACATTTAACATTTAACATTTAACATTTAACATTTAACATTTAACATTTAACATTTAACATTTAACATTTAACATTTAACATTTAACATTTAACATTTAACATTTAACATTTAACATTTAACATTTAACATTTAACATTTAACATTTAACATTTAACATTTAACATTTAACATTTAACATTTAACATTTAACATTTAACATTTAACATTTAACATTTAACATTTAACATTTAACATTTAACATTTAACATTTAACATTTAACATTTAACATTTAACATTTAACATTTAACATTTAACATTTAACATTTAACATTTAACATTTAACATTTAACATTTAACATTTAACATTTAACATTTAACATTTAACATTTAACATTTAACATTTAACATTTAACATTTAACATTTAACATTTAACATTTAACATTTAACATTTAACATTTAACATTTAACATTTAACATTTAACATTTAACATTTAACATTTAACATTTAACATTTAACATTTAACATTTAACATTTAACATTTAACATTTAACATTTAACATTTAACATTTAACATTTAACATTTAACATTTAACATTTAACATTTAACATTTAACATTTAACATTTAACATTTAACATTTAACATTTAACATTTAACATTTAACATTTAACATTTAACATTTAACATTTAACATTTAACATTTAACATTTAACATTTAACATTTAACATTTAACATTTAACATTTAACATTTAACATTTAACATTTAACATTTAACATTTAACATTTAACATTTAACATTTAACATTTAACATTTAACATTTAACATTTAACATTTAACATTTAACATTTAACATTTAACATTTAACATTTAACATTTAACATTTAACATTTAACATTTAACATTTAACATTTAACATTTAACATTTAACATTTAACATTTAACATTTAACATTTAACATTTAACATTTAACATTTAACATTTAACATTTAACATTTAACATTTAACATTTAACATTTAACATTTAACATTTAACATTTAACATTTAACATTTAACATTTAACATTTAACATTTAACATTTAACATTTAACATTTAACATTTAACATTTAACATTTAACATTTAACATTTAACATTTAACATTTAACATTTAACATTTAACATTTAACATTTAACATTTAACATTTAACATTTAACATTTAACATTTAACATTTAACATTTAACATTTAACATTTAACATTTAACATTTAACATTTAACATTTAACATTTAACATTTAACATTTAACATTTAACATTTAACATTTAACATTTAACATTTAACATTTAACATTTAACATTTAACATTTAACATTTAACATTTAACATTTAACATTTAACATTTAACATTTAACATTTAACATTTAACATTTAACATTTAACATTTAACATTTAACATTTAACATTTAACATTTAACATTTAACATTTAACATTTAACATTTAACATTTAACATTTAACATTTAACATTTAACATTTAACATTTAACATTTAACATTTAACATTTAACATTTAACATTTAACATTTAACATTTAACATTTAACATTTAACATTTAACATTTAACATTTAACATTTAACATTTAACATTTAACATTTAACATTTAACATTTAACATTTAACATTTAACATTTAACATTTAACATTTAACATTTAACATTTAACATTTAACATTTAACATTTAACATTTAACATTTAACATTTAACATTTAACATTTAACATTTAACATTTAACATTTAACATTTAACATTTAACATTTAACATTTAACATTTAACATTTAACATTTAACATTTAACATTTAACATTTAACATTTAACATTTAACATTTAACATTTAACATTTAACATTTAACATTTAACATTTAACATTTAACATTTAACATTTAACATTTAACATTTAACATTTAACATTTAACATTTAACATTTAACATTTAACATTTAACATTTAACATTTAACATTTAACATTTAACATTTAACATTTAACATTTAACATTTAACATTTAACATTTAACATTTAACATTTAACATTTAACATTTAACATTTAACATTTAACATTTAACATTTAACATTTAACATTTAACATTTAACATTTAACATTTAACATTTAACATTTAACATTTAACATTTAACATTTAACATTTAACATTTAACATTTAACATTTAACATTTAACATTTAACATTTAACATTTAACATTTAACATTTAACATTTAACATTTAACATTTAACATTTAACATTTAACATTTAACATTTAACATTTAACATTTAACATTTAACATTTAACATTTAACATTTAACATTTAACATTTAACATTTAACATTTAACATTTAACATTTAACATTTAACATTTAACATTTAACATTTAACATTTAACATTTAACATTTAACATTTAACATTTAACATTTAACATTTAACATTTAACATTTAACATTTAACATTTAACATTTAACATTTAACATTTAACATTTAACATTTAACATTTAACATTTAACATTTAACATTTAACATTTAACATTTAACATTTAACATTTAACATTTAACATTTAACATTTAACATTTAACATTTAACATTTAACATTTAACATTTAACATTTAACATTTAACATTTAACATTTAACATTTAACATTTAACATTTAACATTTAACATTTAACATTTAACATTTAACATTTAACATTTAACATTTAACATTTAACATTTAACATTTAACATTTAACATTTAACATTTAACATTTAACATTTAACATTTAACATTTAACATTTAACATTTAACATTTAACATTTAACATTTAACATTTAACATTTAACATTTAACATTTAACATTTAACATTTAACATTTAACATTTAACATTTAACATTTAACATTTAACATTTAACATTTAACATTTAACATTTAACATTTAACATTTAACATTTAACATTTAACATTTAACATTTAACATTTAACATTTAACATTTAACATTTAACATTTAACATTTAACATTTAACATTTAACATTTAACATTTAACATTTAACATTTAACATTTAACATTTAACATTTAACATTTAACATTTAACATTTAACATTTAACATTTAACATTTAACATTTAACATTTAACATTTAACATTTAACATTTAACATTTAACATTTAACATTTAACATTTAACATTTAACATTTAACATTTAACATTTAACATTTAACATTTAACATTTAACATTTAACATTTAACATTTAACATTTAACATTTAACATTTAACATTTAACATTTAACATTTAACATTTAACATTTAACATTTAACATTTAACATTTAACATTTAACATTTAACATTTAACATTTAACATTTAACATTTAACATTTAACATTTAACATTTAACATTTAACATTTAACATTTAACATTTAACATTTAACATTTAACATTTAACATTTAACATTTAACATTTAACATTTAACATTTAACATTTAACATTTAACATTTAACATTTAACATTTAACATTTAACATTTAACATTTAACATTTAACATTTAACATTTAACATTTAACATTTAACATTTAACATTTAACATTTAACATTTAACATTTAACATTTAACATTTAACATTTAACATTTAACATTTAACATTTAACATTTAACATTTAACATTTAACATTTAACATTTAACATTTAACATTTAACATTTAACATTTAACATTTAACATTTAACATTTAACATTTAACATTTAACATTTAACATTTAACATTTAACATTTAACATTTAACATTTAACATTTAACATTTAACATTTAACATTTAACATTTAACATTTAACATTTAACATTTAACATTTAACATTTAACATTTAACATTTAACATTTAACATTTAACATTTAACATTTAACATTTAACATTTAACATTTAACATTTAACATTTAACATTTAACATTTAACATTTAACATTTAACATTTAACATTTAACATTTAACATTTAACATTTAACATTTAACATTTAACATTTAACATTTAACATTTAACATTTAACATTTAACATTTAACATTTAACATTTAACATTTAACATTTAACATTTAACATTTAACATTTAACATTTAACATTTAACATTTAACATTTAACATTTAACATTTAACATTTAACATTTAACATTTAACATTTAACATTTAACGTTTAACATTTAACATTTAACATTTAACATTTAACATTTAACATTTAACATTTAACATTTAACATTTAACATTTAACATTTAACATTTAACATTTAACATTTAACATTTAACATTTAACATTTAACATTTAACATTTAACATTTAACATTTAACATTTAACATTTAACATTTAACATTTAACATTTAACATTTAACATTTAACATTTAACATTTAACATTTAACATTTAACATTTAACATTTAACATTTAACATTTAACATTTAACATTTAACATTTAACGTTTAACATTTAACATTTAACATTTAACATTTAACATTTAACATTTAACATTTAACATTTAACATTTAACATTTAACATTTAACATTTAACATTTAACATTTAACATTTAACATTTAACATTTAACATTTAACATTTAACATTTAACATTTAACATTTGAAAAAATCCACATTCTAGCAACAGGAGTGTGAAACATCAACAAATGATTCAACACGTGTGTTGTGTGATATGCGCGCGCATTTCCAACAACGGTCGCCAGGGATGACATGACTTCACGCGGTTACCCTTGGATACCGATTACTCAAACAAAACCAATCGAAATATTTTTCACCTCTATTGCGATTTTTTTAAGAACCAAAATGAATACCAGCAACTTCGACGAGGACATTTACGGAGGATTCTCCGGTGTAACGAACAAACTATTCAACTACGACGTAAAAGAGGATAAGGCATTCCAGAATGCGATCAAGACGTCCAGCTACGGGAAAAAGACCGCCACTCCAAAGTACTATTGGGTATGTTATTCTTGCCATAGAGGTCAACTATTTTAAACCGAAACATTACAGAACGGCGACAAGCTGGGCTCCGCGGAAGCGATGACAACGATGGCACGACCTTCAACGGCGATTCGTCCGGTCGGATATTCTTCACAGAACAGCAAACTGTTCGATCCGCTAAATCAGGCCGCGAAGAAGATCGTCGTGATGGAAAACAGAAAGGAAGAAACTCCGGAACAGCGATATAAGAACATGGAAACTAAAATCTACGCTTTGCTGGAGGAATCGATTATCGCGAGCACCGGTTCGAAACCGGACATGGCAGCGGGATTGGCGAAAGCCAAGGAGGCTTCCGCGCTGGACCGAACGTTGCTGCGAATGAGAGACCAAGACGGTGGATCGTTCACCCATAACTTCGATCTAACCTTTTTCGTGTTATTCAATTTGGCCAATGTGTACGCTAAAAACGAAATGTACATCGAGGCGTTGAACACATACACTCTGATGACAAAAAATAAGATGTTTCCTAATGTTAATCGATTGAAGATCAACATGGGGAATATCTATTTTCAGCTAGGATTGTACACAAAAGCTATAAAAATGTACCGTATGGCGCTGGATCAGGTTCCGGGTAATCAGAAGGAGCTGAGATTGAAGATCACTCATAATATCGGGATTCTTTTTATTAAAATGGGGCAGTACTCGGATGCGGCGACCAGCTTTGAGTTTATCATGTCCGAAAAGGGTGATCTGAAAACAGGACTACATTTGATTTTATGCTACTACGCTCTTGGTGATGTGGAAAAGATCAAGCACGCCTTTCAGTTGCTGCTCGACATTCAGATTGATTATCTTGAGGATGACAAAATGTTTCAGGCGAGCGTGGGTTATGTAAAATAAAAGTTGAGTAAGGCACTAAAGATTCTAAATTTTACAGTCCAATCCATCATACGAATACATCAACGATATGATCAAGTCGGACGAGTTGCACACATACGAGCAGAAGATCCGCCACCTGGCAGAGAAAAACATTCTTGTCTCGGCGAATCTGATCTCTACGATCATCGATGATTATTTCAACGACGGATATAGTTGGTGCGTTGAAACTATTAAAAATTCTTACTTTTCGTCCCTAGCAGTGGATTTAGAGCTCAAAAAGGCTGTCATCTATCTGAAGCAGGATGACATCCAGCAGGCGATCGATACGTTGAAGTACTTTGAAAAGAAAGAGTCGAATATTGCTATCAACGCAGCGATAAATTTGAGTTTCATCTACATTCTGGTAATATATACCAATTAGGACGATTAAGTTTGAAGGATCTAACGATATTATTTTTAAAATTTGTAGAAAAAAGACATCACTACCGCGGAAACATACACCGAAACGGCTAAGAAGATCGACAGCTACTGCCCGGCGGCTTTCATAAACAGTGGCGTCTGCCATATGCTCAAGAATGATCTGGAAACGGCGAAACTTATGTTCACGAACGCGCTCGACATTGACTCGACATCGTTCGAAGCACTCTACAACATGGGTCTAATATTCAAAAAACTCGGCGATCACAACAACTCTCTGCTGTACTTCCGCAAAATCGTTTCGAACCTGGGCCACGAGCAACATCCGGAAGTACAGTACCAGATCGCCAACCTGTACGATCTGCTGGGAGACGTACCAACCGCACTGGAGTACTATCTGCAACTGCTCAGTTTGGTGCAGCAGGACAACAAAATCATTCAGAAGATTGGTGAATTGTACGAAACGGATGGTGAACGGCAGCAGGCATATCACTACCATCACGAATCGTATCGCATCTACCCGATCGAATTCAGTGTCGTGAACTGGCTTTGTTCACACTACATCGAACTGCAGGTAGCGGAAAAAGCGATCGGGTTTTACGAGAAGGCCGTTCTCAAGAACCCTCTGGATCCGTATTATCTCCTGCGAATTGCTGGCTGCTACCGCCGAATTGGAAATCAGCAAAAGTCGCTGAACTTATTCAAGGTGATTCACGACATCTATCCGGAGAACACGGACTGTCTTCGAGCGTTGATACATTTGAGTCAATCGCAGGGAAATAGTGATCTTTTGGAGAGATACACTAGTGAGTTACAGAAACTGGAGAAGCAGAAGGAGGTGAGACAACGGATTGGCACAAGCAGACCTCCGACGACAGGTGGTTCCAAGAAATCAAGCGGAGAACATAGTGGAAGATCTAGTAGTGGAATGGATAGCTTTCAATCGCCGGGAACTGCTTCCGGGTCCGCTTTCGGAGGGAACAAAAGTGCGGAAATTTCGCCTGGTGAGAATTGACTTCAATAATGGCGGGGAATAATTGTTGAATGTGGGTGTGTTGTTTACTTCTAGAATATGCTTTCACGAACGGGTATGGCTACTCGGATCCACTGGGACCGCCGCAGGAGCGACCACGAACTGGAATACGCAGGAATATTACAGTTGATGATGAGTCGGACGAGGACATTAACCCGTATGACTTGCTGCCGGTTTAGGTTGAGTGATGTTAGTAATAGAGATCTTGAAGGGTATATGGGTTATTGTATTTTCTCTCTCCCTTTCTATAAAATCAAGCATCAAATGTTAACTTGAAAAATATGGATAAAAAATTGGCTCAGAAAAAAGTCTTTCTGCTTGACAATGTGAAATACGTGATTAAGGGTGACAACGTTAGAAAATCATATTTTTGTGTTTCAGATTCTCCTCGTCAGTAGCTAGCAGCCGACTGGTCCGCTAGTTAGAACCTAGATCCAATAAATGACACATAACTTATGTGTACAGTTAACGACTGATCGAGACTCATGTCCCGGTTTTCACAGAAGTTCTTATTTTACTAACGAGGATCAAATTGAATCTAAACTGTTTGAGGCTTAAACGCCAATGTGGCAAAAATAATGAAGGTTATAAATTGTGGTGAACCACTCTATTTATGTATAGGTGCATATAACCTAACTCAAATTAATTCTCGTTATATGACTTAATTTGAGTTAGAGCTTACTCATTCATTTCGCAGCAAAACTCATTATACGAAACTGCATTTTAACACCAATCTGCCTGCCAAAAAGCTCTCTGGAGGGGAAGGAATTCACAACTCCAACAAAATACGTCATCGGATGTTGAAAGCCTCAATCAATTCTTCGCAGAAGGCCATAGACAACAATTCCCAACAAATCGTCATCGCGCATACTCTGAACACCATAATCGAGCTGAAATAGGCTATGCGGCAGCAAATTTGAATTCTAACGAACGCTACAGGCTCAGACGATATTCCCATTTCCTTCATTAAACTCCTATGTCCCTTTATCCTTCACAGCAAAAAGAATTGTAATGATGGTCGATGCGATGTTCACCGATGCGCATGGAATTTAGACGTAATGGTAAATCAAATACAATATTGTGCTGTTTTAGATACAATTATACACCAATCACCTAGTATCACATAGAAACTATGTGACTAGGTTTTTGCGTCATTTCCACTGAATATTGCTTTCGGATCGATATGGTATTGCAATGAAAATGATGTACGAAATTGTTGCATTGAAAATTGTGTAATATTAATCTCCTGGAAGAATATCCCTGTTCAGAGTGTGATATTGTTCATTGACATATTTGTATTATCACACGATTTGGTGTAATATTATATTCATAAATACGCACATCACTGTTTACATCAACTTTACTGTGATATCACACGCACTAACGCTATATTAAACAGTACAAAATTATTTTCAGTGTATGAATGACAACTCTTCGCCGCCTGCCACATCTCGTTCATCAAAGACTTTTCCTGCGTGTGATGTGTGATAATTTTGGTATACAGATTCTCTACTCGTGCTAGTCCGTCTTTAGCAGGAAAAGTTTGCTCATCCCCTCCAAGTCTTCAAGATTAGGAAGTGCGCAATTCCATAAGGTGTTCCCGAGGCCAGATCATCGAAAAATTTTGTCGGCATAGCTGCATGTATTACCAAAAAGACAGTTTGTTTACTGGACTACTTATAGCTCGGCTGTGGTATGGAGGTTAAAGAACGATCGATCATCAAATCAACCGAAGTAGGAAGGATCAGCTGGATTATCGGAATGACCATGAAGAGGCCGGGAAATTAGTACAGCTTTAATTTGATAAGAAGAACAGACCAAACTTTATCATGGTAAGTGAAATCATTTGCATAATTTTAAACATTTGACACCCTTTACATCTACCGTCCGCATATTTTCCATAATTGTCAGAGAATTTGTCCCCTGGTATTCTTCATCGTGATAACAAACTGTGTAATGCTGCGACAAATGAATCGTTCGATAGATTTTAGACCTTTATACTATTTGTCACCATACACACGAAGACACTATCTTTTGACAGCAGCTGTTTTCGTCCAACTTGCTGTAAGAGAATATGTCCAGCATAATCAAGACCAACCTTTTGAAATACTGGCACTGGCACATAGATTCGCCATTAACTCACGTACTTTTGTAGGTTTGATCTTGAAGGTCGTTTTCTCGAATAACTTCCGGATTCAGGAGAACATTGCAATCGATCGATACTAATCGTGATCGGAGCCTGGTTTTCCTGGCTTTTGAATGACGATGTCATTTAGTTGTCTCTAATCGTGAGGGGCAATGTTACCCTCAAGAAACCTAGTAAATGAATTCAACGAGTATCTTTTAACAGATTCTGGCAGATTCTTCACCAAATTGAATTTATTCCTGTCGGGCCCTGAAATTTTATTGTTACATGATACGAGAGCAAGTGAAAACCACCATCGAAAATAGTGTTTCACTCGCATTATCGTGAGGGTACGTGGCGCGGTCAGTTTTCTGTGCCGGGTGGAAAATGGACAAACCTTTTTGGCGAATTCGAATATCCAACAGTTTCAATATTACACACTAATTAGTATTGCTTCAGTTTCGCATCGGGCTTTGCCCCAAAGAATGCTCATCGATGTTTCTATCGTTGATCCGCCAACGAACCAGCGTAGGTAATTGTTTCCTGGTCTTCATCAAAATAGATTATAACTATTAGAGGGAGGAAAGCGCCACTGTCTCCATGTATTCACGGACTGAAACATGGGGTCTCGCTCTAGCATATCGAATACCATTACTTTGACTTTAACAGTGGCATGCGACCTCTAGTTGTTATAATCTTTTCTTTCATCAAATTCTTTATTTGCGTTTCTAACGTTGCGTACTATTGGTAGCTAGCGAGTAAACCGTCATCCTGCAAGGTCTTACACGAGGTGACCTTCTTTACGTATAGGTCTGAGCACTCTTTGTTCCATCACTTACAATCCAATTTTTCAATTTCTCCGAAAACATTTCTCGCACTCTTAGCGCAAAATAATCAACACGTTCTTTTGCAAATTAAGTAATTCTTATTAAAATGGAGGAAACATTTCGCGGATCTAGAACACTAATGACAGATCAAAATCGCTTTGACAACCCCTGGTAACTCGACAAGTTCCTAAGCTAATATAACACCTATTTCACAGTGAATTCTTGACCGATTCCTACAAACTTGGTATTATATGATAGATTCAATACTCCCATTATCTGCTATTCAATTTCTTTGAGTTCTGACTTTTGGTTATGAAGTTACATGTTGGTTATTGCGGTCACTTAGGAATTTCTCATATAAACCGGTACAATCATTATACCTCAGAGGCTTAAAATCGATTGAAATAGACATCAAATTACTTAGATTCACAGGTCTAGATTACTGATAACCAATCTAAGATTCCACCGAAAGTCCCGGGTTCCAGGCATATACCAGAACCAAAGTCACATTGGTTCTTCATTGATGACCGAATCAATTTTTACTAACCTAGTCATAAATGGAAAGTTTAATATACGGTTGGGCATTTTACCCCCCATTGAGCACCCTCCCTTCCCTTTCCACCCCCCATGTTAACACAAAGATTCAAGAACTCATACTAATTAAGTTAAATGAATATTATTTGTTGCAAGTTTGTCAGCGACGACATGCCTATCACGTTAGTAGCAGTCGTGGTAGACATTAGTAATGTCATCACTAAGCTGAATCTGAACTACAGACTCACGTTTCCTGGGAAACATTCACCTTGTTGTTGCCTCGCGAAGAGCAGTCTTCAGCAGGTGCCTATCTTATGACGATTTCGCTTGAACCTGAAACTGAGTCAGGTTCTAACCCCAACTGCTGTCAGTTCATACATTTTGACAGCAGTTGGGGTTAGGAACTGACTCAGTTTCGCTTCAAACGAAAACCACATTAATGAACTACTAAACAAATTAAGTCCGCCCGATGTAAACCGCTTCGGTTTTCTCACCAAGCGTACTGGTCTTGAAGCTCCCATTCATTGCTTCACTTTCTATGTACTGTATGACTGTTGCAGTACTGTATATAAATTTACTACGGGTTTATTTCGTAGTAATGGCGAATAGATATTTTATATCATTAAAATATTTTAAAATCATGTAGTATCAGAATGGCAAAATTAAATATTAAACTAATTAAATGGGTTACATCATTGTAGAATTTCAAAAAAATCGATTTTTTATTTGCCTACTCGAGTGTTTTCAAATTTATATACTACAAACCGATTTAATCCACCTATCAGTGAGATGAGACATTTCTTACACATTTCACTATTGGATTAGTTTGCAGAACTCACGAGAAGTAGGCACCCAACTAGAGGTGGGATGAAAACAGTTTTAAGTCTTGCACGAATAAAATCTCGAATAAGCTGAATAAATTATAGAAATCAACAAAACGACCGAAATAAATAAGTAAAGCAAAAAATGAAATAATAGGTTTTTAAATTCATAAAATGAGTAGAAAAATTAATGTAAATCAAAATTATCAAATACACGAATAAAATTAGATTAGGTTATTAAATAAAAATTAAGATTATATTAAGAAATAGTTATAAGATTAAGATTAATTGACTCATACTAACAAATTGAATGAAATAAAACGAATGACAACATGAAATGCATAAAATTAAAGATATGAATCAAATGAATCAAACGAATCAAATGAATCAAACGAATTAAATGAATCAAACGAATTAAATGAATCAAATGAATGAAATGAATCAAATGAGTCAAATGAATCAAATGAATCAAATGAATCACATGAATCAAATGAATCACATGAACCAAATGAATCAAACGAATCAAATGAATCAAATGATTCAAATGAATCAAATGAAACAAATGAACTAAATGAAACAAATGAACTAAATGAATCAAATGAATCAGGAATCACACAAATCAAATGAATCAAATGATTCAAATGAATCAAATGAATCATATGAATCAAATGAATCACACGAATCAAATGAATCACATGAATCAAATGAATCACATGAACCAAATGAATCAAATGAATCAAATGAATCAAACGAATCAAATGAATCAAATGAATCAAATAAATCAAACGAATCAAATTATTCAAATGAATCAAATGAAACAAATGAACTAAATGAAACAAATGAGCTAAATGAATCAAATGAATCAGGAATCACGAATCAAATAATTGAAATGATTCAAATGAATCAAATGAATCAAATGAATCAAATGAATCAAATGAATCAAATGAATCATATGAATCATATGAATCAAATGAATCAAATGAATCACATGAATCAAATGAATCAAATTGATTTAATTCATCCAGTGAATACAATGAAATGGATCAAATGAATAAAAAGAATCGATGAACAAAATGAATAAGGTAAAAAATAAATGAAATGCATAAATAAAACAAACGAATCAAATAAACAAAATGAACTGAAGTGATAAAATGAATAAAAAGAAAAAAAATGCGCAGAATAAAATTCATTGATTAAAATGAAAAATTAATCAATGGTAAAAGGTTATAAATTAATATAAAGAAATAAATTGAATCAAATAAATTATTGGGATGAAATGATTAAAACTGAAAAAGTAGTCAGATTATTAAAATGAAGAAACTGAACAAAATGAATAAACTAGAAAAAATGAATAAAATGCATACAAAAAAACAAAGAATAAAATAAGTTAAATGAATGATATGAGTAAAATGCACAAAAAGAATAAACTGATCAGAGTGATTCCAAAGAATGAAACGAATAAAATAAGCAAAATGAACGCAGATGAACAAAACGAATAAAAAGATGCTGAATGAAATAATTAATTAAAAAGAAATTGTCATATATTTGAAGCTAAAAACATTTTTGAATGAAGAAAATGAATATACCGGATTCTACGAATTGGAGAACCATTGCATCAGAAAGTTTTGAAATCTTTTTGAAAATCCCATCTTCTGAGAAAAGTCTAATAAATATGCAATGGACTTTCTAGGGCTTCCATTTTTTTTGGTTTTATTCTTTTTGTTTTCATGCTTCTTTATTTGACGGCGTCGTTTTAAGATTATCTGGTGTTTCTACTTTATTGTTGGACCTTAATTAGTTATCAGGAACCTGGAACGTTCAATTTGCTTTGGAATTCGAAGTTTTTGGTCGCATATTCCCGAAAAAAAGATTTTTGTACAGAATAGAATTTACTGGTCCAGTATTTTAACGCGCAATTGAATATAGTAAAGTGGGACAAGGTCACATGTGCTTTCAAGCCGCTTGAACAGAGAACGACAGGGAGAATGCGATTCGTGAATGAGACAGGTAGATATTTCAAAGTTTTTATTTGCATTGAAGTAAATAGTGTGAAATGTCTGGCTATGTCGATAGCATAAAAGCCGTGCATTCAGTTGATTGCAATGCAGTCTCTTCCCATTCATCCTTATAGCTTTCATATTGTTTCGTTCGGAATTCTCGTGCAGGCAATATGTCAATAAATAAGTCCTATACAGACCAATACTGTGAAAAAGAAATGGTTCAAACTACTCAGTATATCCAGATATGGACGACGATAAGTTAGAAGACACATCGTAGTTGCATCCCCCATCGAGAGTGGGTACTTTGGAAAACTTCTTTTCCTGGATCTAATTTGTGGATATTTTTGGTCTTTGATCCGTTATTTTCATGAAAGTTCGTACCAATACAACGAATGTGCAGCTGATACAACTCATGGTTCATTCGCCTGCGCCACGTTTCATCTTCCATCTGCACACCACCGTAGATGGTACGCAACACCTTTCGTTCGAAAACTCCAAGGGCGCGTTGATCCTCCACGAGCATAGTCCAGGTCTCGTGGCCGTAGAGGACCACCGATCTAATCAGCGTCTTGTAGATAATCAACTTCGTGCGGCGGCGAATTTTGTTCGACCGGAGCGTCCTCCGGAGTCCAAAGTAGGCACGATTTCCCGCCAAGATCCGTCTCTAAATTTCTCTGCTGTTATCATTGTCGTCGGTTACCAGTGAGCCCAAATACATGAATTCGTCGACCATCTCGATTTCGTCACCGTCAATCCGAACTCGGGTGGAAGGTTCACATTGTCGTCTCTAGAACCTCTTCCTCTCATGTATTTTGTCTTCGAAACGTTGATGGCAAGTCCAATCCTGCTGGCTTCTGCTTTCAGTCTTTGAGCATATATTTCATTCAAAATTCAATAGAGATACGAATAGTTTAAATATCGCACGTGGAATGTCTCTTTTGAAAATTTTCATCGTCAAACTTTCATATTAGCTGATATAGCCATGAATTTCCCTAATTATAGTGTAGATACAGGCTTTGAATACAATTGAATTAAAATTGAGTTGATGTAGCAGACAAAAAATAGTTTTGTTTTCTCAAACCTTCGCAATTACAATTAACAAATATTTCAGATTGACAGAAGATCTTATCACGCAACTTAGAAATGGATACAGAAATAGCTAGATAGATGCGATAGAAGAGAAACAGAGAGAGAGAGAGAGAGAGAGAGATGGGGGGCGTGTGAGGAATGGCAAATGATGGTTAATGCAGTGATATTATTTTTATAGGTATATTATTATGATATATTGATTTCTTACATTCTTATCATAAATAATGTAAGTAGTAATTTTTGCGCCATAACCAGTATAACCTAAATCTTGCAAAAGAGCTAGATTTTTGGGCTTCAAACATACAGTTGCTTTCGGTGACGCCACGAGTATAATTATATGAGAAATCTTTTATCTCACGACTAGGTGAATTACTTTTTGATCTGTGTATTGATATACCATCCAACATTTACCTCATGATTGAACGCAATGCCTAATCCAAGGGATAAATACTAGAACTCACTGTTTCTTTATCAACAAATAATTTTGTCTTTGAAGTGAACTTATATATTGATTTTTGAGAAATAGTTAACTTGTTATAAAGGTAATTCCACAGAGAACAGACGTCCATCTTCAGCATTCAACTTGTGTAAAATCTCTAACGGTTTCGAAGAAAGTTTGGATATCTAAACCAGGTGCGCTACTGTCGTCATGTTTTTTTGTGGCTGAGTGCGACAGAATTGACAGCGGTTATTCCTCTACCCAGTCAAACTAGTCCGGAGCCGATTCGGAATTCCAGCATGACTTCCAGCTCAAATGCGTCAACCGATAGAACCGGAATCGGTTGTTTTCTTTGAGCTAGATTCCATGCTGAATCCATCCAGAACTTCGAACCGGTTCCGGAATCGATTTGACGGATAGTTAGGATAGGTTGGTGTGGCGGCGCTAGTGTTTTTCGTATATTAATTCAAATGTTTACACACGTTTTTTAAATATTTTTGTTCGATCATGAATGTCTGTTCTCTGTTGTAATTCACAAAATGTTCTCAACATCAAATTCCTTGAATCACGTAGATGTGTTTTCATACCCCGATATTTAAAATCGGTTTAGTTTTGCCCCTAAAACACCAGTAAAGCAATACTCTGTATGAAACAATCTCATTTTTAGTTAGTGGAAATTGGTAAGCGAGGAATAAAAATACAAAATGTTTAATATCTTCGCCGCTTGCGCAATCTATAGCTTGTTGGAAAGGTATTTTTACAAGCTTTCTATTTATGTGCAGTTTGTGAGCAATATTACATTGTTCAAAAGTTATTTGCAAAAATCCTGCCGTGTGTTGACAAAATCCATATCTCAGAAAGTAAACAACATATCGAAAATCAGAAATAATAGTGTCAAATGGCAACGTTAGGCCTTTCATTTGAAACTAGTTTCATTAAGATCGGTTCAGCCATTGCTGAGATAATTACATGACATTTTGTACATACATACATACACACATACACACACACACATACAGACATTGTCTCAATTTGTCGAGCTGAGTCGATTGGTATATGAGACTCGGCCCTCCGGGCCTCGGAAAAAGTTGTCAAAGTTTGAGCGAATCCTATACATTTCTTTTGTAAGAAATGTAAAAACGAAAAGCAACAAGAATATTTATATACTCAAATTTTCAATTGCGAAGTAAGACGCGATTAAACCTAGTTCACCTCAGAAAATCTGATCGACATCGGACAGACCGACATATCGTTAATAGTAACAACAATAATTTATATCATTTCCTTTATTTTCAGTATGAGACGTCGACTTCAGCGCATGAGCGCAAATCAATCACACAACCGCGCCATTGAATGGACGTATAATCACAGAGAACAGACGTCCAACTCCAGTTTTGGAGTTGTATAAAATCGAAGACATTTTCGAATGTAGTTGATATATCATCACCAGGTGTGTTAGTATCGTCATTTCGTTTGGTAGCCGAGTTCGACTGGATTGACAGGTTTACATGGAACTTTCAAAATGGCCGACATTATTACAACTCCACCCAGCCAAACCATTCCGGAACCGATTGAGTCGGAATCGGTTGTTTCCTTTCCTTTGGAATTTGTGAAATGGCCTCCAAAGTTTAGCTTTAGCTGACTACCAAAGCTTTCATATCACATCTCTTTTCATACTTTTTGTAGCGACTCACTCTATCTTACTCAGGTGCACAGTTACCGCCGGATAAAATATTGGCCCCAGAAACGCTTGATATAATCTGTAGCTTTTTCAAATCTTAATTTGATTGGACTAAAAAAGTGGAGTTCTTTATTAGTATGTTGTTATTATGCGTGCCAAATTTAATAGGTTAGATCATGTATGGATAAACCAAAAACGGTTTCAAGGGCGCGTATAATGACAACTCGAATGACAACCTATTGAAGGATTAAGCTGCAAATTTTTTTTCCAAAAATAATAAGATTTCACAAAATTACAGACGATTTAATCAAGTGTTTTGTGAGCAATATTTTACTTTGCGTTTATAGTGCACCTGAGTATATATTGTTCCCTTTTACATCGTTCGTTATTACACCATAGGCCGTTACACCATTTGCAATTACATCATTCTACATTACGTCGTTTGTTATCACATCGTTCGCCATAGCATTGAGTGCAATACATCATTCTTCAACACATCCTTTTCATTGCATCATTTAGTTTACGTCGTTCCACATAGCACTCACTCGTGTAATATCACACTACTCTATCTAAAGAGCGATGTGCAGCGATTTTGATGTGATATCACAAGATTTTTTTTGCTGTGTTCCTGTTCTTTCCTATTTGTTCAACTCAATTATCGACACAAATTCATTCCCAGTTTCATGAAAGAAAGGAATCATCACCCCTATCCCAAAATCCTCAAATCCAACACAACCAAAGGATTTCTGTCCGATCAGCGTGTTACTGGCAATTTCTAAACTTCTCGAAAAGATCCTTCTTGATCAAATAACACAGCACTTAAACGAAGCCAACCCACCGCTACTCGCGTGTAATCAATCCGGCTACAGGAAAGGTTTTAGCACGACTCTCGCTCTCACAAAAGTTGTTAACAACATCTACAGCAACTTCGATGACAACCGCTGCACAGTGATGGTATTGGTAGATTTCTCGTTAGCCTTTAAGTGCGTTGACCATCAGATCCTGAAAGACAAGCTGCTTAATAAATTCCGATTCCTCTCAATCTGCATGCAACCTGTTCGCCTTATTTTTAGGAGGGCATTCTCAACTCAAGCTGTGCGTGTTGGAAACATCCTTCCACTGTAAGGAATATACAAGCAGGTAATGTTCTTGTCTCAGCGCGCTTCTGTTCAGTCTCTACATTAACAGTTTACCTAGAACGCTGAAATGTGAATGGCAGCTGTACGCAGACGACCTTAAGATCTACCTGTCTGGACCTGCGCATGAAGTAGATCGACTTCTACTGTATCGATTTTGTTGGCTATTTTCGGCAAATTTGAGACTAAGAGAAACGAAAGCAATGAAATTGAAAGACGGATAGGTATTCTAGAGCGAATCAGTTATAAACTTAGAACGGCAAACTAGAATTTGCTTTCGTTTCTCTTAGTCTCAAATTTGCCGAAAATGGCCAACAAAATCGATACAGTAGAACCTTGCGGCAATTAAAACATAGTAACAGATCGACTTCTACGAGCCATCGACGAGGAATTAGTTTCGATCGTCGACTGGGCCGAAGGAAATCGTCTTTTCCCGAACCCAAAAAAAAACGCAAGCTATAGTTTTCAGCAAAAATGGTTCAGTCGCACCAGAAGTAGAAATCACGTTCAGTAGTTATCCCTCTCGGCAACCGTGTCACGAACCTCGGACTACACATGGATAACGAACTAACCTGGACAAAAAAAACTGAACGACATCGTGATGAAGGCCTACAACACGCTCAGGACTTTCAGAAGATTCGCAACTGTGCTATCACGTCTTATGCTTGTGCAAGCTCTCGTGGTTCCATATTTCACCTAAAGCGACGTTGTGTATTACCCCGGACTGTCAGCTGCTCTACGTAACAGTTACACTGCTGCTTTAAATCAGCCATTCGTTTCGTGCATAACCTGCGTCGTCGCGACACAACAGCTGCAGTGAGGAACTCTGTCCTAGGACACCGATTAACTACGGTCTCGAGAATGCTGCTTCATGAAACAGGCGTATGAGAAGTCCCTACCTGGATACATAATGCAGCACATACACACTTAATTTGAATTACTGGGTACGGTAAAATTTTGCTGGGGTTTTGAACAGCAAACCGTTCGGTAATCAATTCAGTAAAACAATTCGGTTACCGAACTTTCCGCAATCCGTTCTATCCAAACTTCAAAAAATACTGGTCAGTCAGCAGTTTTCTCTGAAAATGGCGACTTGACAGATGGTTTGCTGTACCTGTTTTGTAAGTTTTTGACGAGGTTCGGTAATGTTGGTAGAATTTTGCCGAACAATCATTCAGTATTTTACTGGATAATGTTCATGTACCGAAAAGAACAGAAGTGCTGAGAAATTCAGTTAAACATATTGCGGGTTTCAGCAAATTATTCGCAAAATTACTGAAAATCGCTAAAAAATGAAAACTTTACTGCAATTTTTTAAACAATTTGCTGAAAGCTCAGTAAAAATTTCACTTTACTGTGCAAGTCGTCAAAATAAATTACTGAATAATTTTTGGCTGGTTTAGTTTGTACAACCGGGCCGACAGGAACGCTCCGCTAGTTTCATTGTCCCCAACCATATGACGTCCAGTGGCAGAAGTGTTCTAGTGCATGGGGTATCAAGCTGGAATGAATACACACTCAATTCAGTTCGGTAATTTCCGCACAGCTGAACAGTCGGTAAAATTTTTCAACTGATAGCTCAGCAAAGTGGCGTTAATTTACTGATTTTCAGCGATATTTTTACCGAGTTTATTCAAAACAAACGTCACTTCTACTGAGATCTCGGTAAAAGCTTTGTTAGCTGAGTGCTCGGCTGTACAAAACTCGATAAAAGTAGCGAAAAAAGCTGGGATTCGGTAGAACAAGATTGAGTGTGTACCATTAGCCATCAAACAAGAGCATCGACAGAGCACGTTTAAACATTATTAAGGCCAAACTAAGCTTATGCGACATTGAAACTCAAATTTTTTCTGTAACTTATATTTAAAGCATATTTCCTCGTCCTGATACTAGATGTAAACTAGTTATCCTCCAGTGAGAGATATGCGGAGAGAAAAGCATACAAAATGGCAACCTCCAATTCCATCACTCAAAAAAAAGTAAACGTTATACCTATTGATTTTACACATAGATTATTGCAATTAACGGAGGCATATAGACACTATTTGCTGGCACAGAAACCTAATGTGTGTATTTACAAGAAATATTAATCTTACATTCACATTTCATAACTATTAGGCACACAGAAACCCCATTCTATAACAATATGCACATATAACTTATGTGTGTGCATACATAGTTTATACAGTTGACACATAGAAAGTATGTGTACGCGTGATAACAATAGCATTTCTTCTTCATATGAATTTTAAGCGGTTTGAAGCAAATAGAATTAACGTTTGGATTTTTTTCAGTGATTGTTAAATTCTAGCAGTGCTCCCAAAAAGAGATAGATTGGCTCGGCTGGCTCAAGAATTTGACAGTTTCGCTGGCTCAAGATGGCGTCTCCGCATATCTCTTACTAGAGGATAACTAGAGAATAACTAATGTAAACCAACAGATTACCGTATTTAATAATATTACAATTACAATATACGATTCCCGTAAAAAATCTCCTCGATTTTCCTTCTAACTAAATCGCATCAATACAAATCTATTCGTTTTTCCCATCGGCTGAATCGTTCGTTTGTTGCACCTATTCTTAGCATGAGCTGCCGACGTGACAACTAGTATTACTATATTTAGGGTTAGGTGGAAACAAAAGCCGGAAAACTGGCAGCTCTTATTTCAGGATGAAAACACTGGCATCCCATGTAAATGTTCAAGCTCTAATAATTTCATTGTCGTCGTGAGTAAGAACTTTACATGTACAAATAGAAAAACCAATTCGAAGATATGTGGATATGTTTGTTACTATGCTTCAATTACCACAAGGTTCTACTGTATCGATTTTGTTGGCTATTTTCGGCAAATTTAAGACTAATAGAAACGAAAGCAATGAAATTGAAGGACGGATAGGTACTCTAGAGCGAATCAGTTATAAACTTAGAACGGAGAACTAGGCAGGCTCATATGGAAATGATCGAAAGGAAATGTGAAGAGTCCTTTGCCTTCTGCTAAGTAGGAGTTGGGCGTTGCACCCAAGTCTACCGCATGGTCTTTGGTAGAACATAACTCATCATCATGTTTTACCGACGACGCCAGCTATCCAAAAAGAACATGTTATGTGACGCCATGCTCGATTGGCTCCGGCATTTGACATGTTCAATTGGCTCCGCTGAGTGTCTCGACCAAACTATGAATATAGTGACAACCGAATAAATATAGGTACCGAAATCAGTTGAAATTAATTTGTTTCAACCAATCAAATCCGTCATTAGTTGGTAGCTTAAAACAAAAAGCAGATTAAATTTGGTGATACGGATCTTTAGGGGTATGCGGGTAACGGCATTTTCTGATGCAGATTAGTAACGTCAGTTAATATCTAAGTCTTTTCAATTTTTAGGCCCGAAACTATTGAAAAAAACAGTTTGATTATCAAAGCGAATTTGATGTCATATTTGGACATTCAGAGGTTTTTTTTAGTTGGAGAAAGGTTCAAATAACGAAGATCCAACTCAAATGTAAAAAAGTGTCCCACCAGTGGATCACGACTGTATGTTTATTGTTTTCAACAAAGTTTTGATATAAGCAGTTTATGATCTAAGAAATGATATTGAATTTGACAAGCACTATACAACTTGCGAATCGGTTAATATCCAGTAAAATTGTGATATTCCTTAATGAAAACCGATGGAACGGAGAACAAAAGTTGGTTTTCTATAGTTAAATTTCTTTTATTGGATCATTCTGAAACATCGATTTCTTATTCTATATGAGCTGTTCTATTTTACATCTCCAACTAACACAGATTGATTAACGACGATTGATCGCAATGCTGAGATGCAGGTCAATTGTTTAGCACTTTTTCTGGATAGAAAACAGCTTTTCAATTTTCCACAATTTGAAACACGAGTAGAACACAATAAATGTCATAAGTGATAAACAAATTCGAGAACACAGTATTTAGAACAGATGGCTGATACATCGCATTGGAAACACCGTGTTTTAGATATTTTTTCGACAGTTCCAAATAATTCGACTGCTGTCATTTTAAAACAGATATTCATCACAGCATTGCGAACAGCCTTAGTGAGATTTGCATTGAAGGCACCCCTCGTTCCACGTTATGCCACAGTTAATCAGTACCAATCAGCGATGTTTTCGCCTGTGGAAATTCCATCGCGTTTGAGCTGTCAGATTTCGAAACAAACAATCGAAAAAAATCGTCGAGTGTTTGTTTGATTGAGTAATATTACAACACACCAACACATCCCCACAAACGGCCCCGAAAGAGTGCGATTCTCACCGCGAGCCAGTCCCGCATCCAGTTTGCCAGCCAACCGCATCGTACCACCAGCAGTAGAGGTAGAGCAAAAGGAGGACTTGTCTTCGAATTCTCACTTTTTGTGGAGAACGCGATACGTCCGGACGTGTGGTGCTTGCTAGTGTATAGTGTCCAATTCGGTAGAGTGTAATATATCGCGCCGCGACGTTCCCCGTTATCGGTTTAGGCGATCCGTCGCAGCCGGAATTGACTGCTGTGTTGAGTGTTGTTTCGTGATTTAGTGGAGGCATCTTTGAAGATTTCGTTGCAGGTAGTGTTTCGTTTCAAAGTACTTCAGCTACCTGCGGTATTCGATAGTGACTGTGAATAAAATGCAATCGGAAGGAACTTGGCTGGAATGAAGAATGCAACGGGTTTGTCTTCGGTTTCTTATTACCGATCCCGTAGAAATCGCCAAGAATCAAAAAATCAATTGAAGCAGCAAACTAAATCTGCTGTCAGAAGCTGTCGAGTGCAGTCGGAAATTTGTTTGTTTAGCGATGAAATCAACTAAAGAACGAAGCTGTTTATGTGTTCTATCTGTTCGCAGGAATGTACAGGAAGTGAGATATCCTTGAAGATGACATAAAATTCCTCTGCATCGTTCGAGTGACAACGTCAAAAGTGAGATTGTTTTGTGACGAAGATTAGTTCTACACAGTGTTCGACTGTCCTAATAAATTATTAAATCGTCAAAATTTGCCAACATAAGAAGTGTAATAATCTACAAAAATGCCCCCGAAGTGTGCTGTTTTTCTATGAAGAAATTGTATGTGATGTGTTGCTAAATATTAAATGTGCGAGCAGGAGAATCTATATTAGAGTGATCCGTCATCAGCGGGGGCAGTGTGATGTGAAAGAGCAGGAAGGCGATATATAAACAAAAGAAGCAAAATAACACCGCAGCATCGCCAGATCTTCTTCGTCGTCGTCGTTGGTGTGCAGAAATTACTCAACGAATTTTGACAGTTCTCTATGTAAGTGTTTGTTGATCTTTTTTCGATGTGCCTTTTTGTGGTTGGGGTGTTAAATGTTTGAAAAACATTAGGTTGAGAATTTAATGAATTTTAATGATTTTATGTATTAATATTGCCTTTAGAAAGTCAGTAGGGGCGGTAGCAGTGATGAATTTCAAAACTAATATTTAAATGAACAATTTAATGGTTTAAGAGGTTAGAAACGTCCCCCTATATACATGGGACAACTATGCGTGTAACGGCAGTTGAACAGTTCATTCAAAAAATTATTTTTTGCGGACGAGGATGATTTTTTTTTCAAAAAGATCAGTTTTTTCATCTGGAAAAAGATGATTGAAAAGTTCATATCAATTAAATGAAACGTTGGGAGAAAAAAATTGAATCGTTCAAGAACACGGCAAATAAGTGAACAATTAAAAAACTATTGAAATCGGTCAACGGACAGCAATCAAAGCCAATCAGATCTCACCTTGTTTCAACACTGACGGCGTTAAAATCTTTAACTCAGATGTGAAGCTGTCATTGCGGCCCATTATTGCGGCTGGTAATGATCAGCGCCCTCTCAGTTAAGCTCATCCGGAAATGAACCGGAATTCTGGCTGGTTCCAGCTCGTATTCCGGCTCAAGTGACACAGCCGATTCTAGTTAGATTCTTCCAAAACCTCAAGCATTTTGAGATTCATGGACGACTACAACACCGCCGATCTAGCTTAACTAAAAGATAATTACAATAACAATCCTTACTGGACTTCTGTTTTTCCAGTCAAGATCTTTCCACAACTACTACTACTACTACAACTTCAAAAACGGAAACATCGCAGCCATGAATCATATTTTTTTAAATCTTGGGCTGGAATTTTCTGTTATCCAATAGTGAGCGCAAGTCTGCTGCTACGTCATGGACGCATATTGTATCATACCATTGACCAATTCGTATCAAAGAAACTACCCCCTCATCAACCACTATAAACGATTATGGAATCACGTTAACGAACAGAGGAAGGAAGCTGGTCTACCATCTCATGTCACTCGACGCGATTCAAGTATCAACTCCGCTCGAGATATGTACTTTTTTCGCCAACTTTTCAATAGTATTTTCTTCGATGAAACCTTAACTGATAATCAAATCTCTGAAGCTGTAGGTGTAGTTCCTCAATGTTCTCCAATTTGCTCGCATCCCATTGTTAACCCCGCTACAGTCACCAGAGCATTTTCTAAGCTGATGTAATCGTCCAGTCCAGTGCCAGATGGAATTCCATCTGCTGTACTACAAAAGGCTCAAATAGTCTGCAGCTGCCGTTATCAATACTGTTCAGTAGCTCTGCTTTCAGGAAGTTTTTTTGACTTTTGAAAAAAATTATGTATTTTCTCAGTGATCAAAAAGGAACAAAAGCGTTATTTAAATCTATCGTGAAATAACTGCATTGTTTGCTGTGTCTAAGCTATTCGAGCTGATAGTGCTAGATTTTATTACTCATAAATGCCCTAGCTATATATCTGAGACACAACATTGCTTCATGCCTAAACGGTCAACTACTTCAAACTTAGTATCCTACGCATCTTTCATCAGTCAATGTTTGCAAGCACGACAACAGGTAGAAGCCATATATACCGATTTCTCCGCGGCATTTGACAAAATTAATTACCAGGCAATAGTTTCCAAGTTAAGTAGACTTGCATTTAGTTGCACTTTTCTGGATTGGCTTCGCTCGTATCTAACCGATCGTGAAATGGCAGTGAAAATTAGAGACTGTACGATAACTTCATTTTCTGCCAGCTCAGGAGTTCCTTAGGGTAGCCATCTCTGCACGGTTAAATAAAACAACCTGCAGAATAAGTTATTTTAACTTACTTTTGAGTTGTGCGTCGCTTTCGCACTTATTAGTGTTGTCAAAAACAAAACGAGAGATTCGACTCAGTCGAGGTCTTCCGTGGAGGAAGGTACTTTTGAGTTGTTTGGGGTATACTCAAAAATAGGTATATTCAACTTAAATTTGAGTATAAAAAACCTATCAATGAGTTGTAATTTTTGCCGTGGTTAAATGTAAACTACCTTTAACACGGTTTACCTAATTTTAAGTTCCCCCACGATACCACGAGATTGAGTCAAAGGAACTCAATTTTAGGTAGGTTTTCGTTTCCGCGCGGTCATTCGCATTTTTGTTTAAAGTCTTCGCATAATGGTTGCTTTTTAGCGAAGACTCGCGATAGCATCATTTTTCAGTGATGAACTGTGATAGTATTTTCCTATTATATATTCAATGTGATATTTTCCAGAAGATATATCTAAATTAGACACCTTTATTTCATGTCTATTAATTAGGTGATGATGGAAAATAAATTATTTTTCGTGCCGTTTTAGTTTGCCGTGATAATATTGGTGACATGATTGCTCATTCAATCGTAAAATAACATTTGTATTTAGATTGCATTGCTGTCTTTCAGTGGCGACTCGTGAACATTTTCTTCAACTGTGAACTGTTCAAAATTGCTCCCAGTATTACACATTCAGATTACGGTTACGAAACAAGATAGTATATATTTCCAATTATTTTTTATTTGTTCGTTTAATTAATATGTCTATTAGCTCGTACTGCAAAAAGATCGATCACGTTGTCGTACAGCGAGTTTTCTGTTGCAAGTTTCATAGAATGTATCCTTTCCAATTGTCATTAACATTAACCATTTCAAGCACTCATCAGCCACAGTTGATCGCAAATAATTTTTGATGCGTCGAAGGACAGAGAAAGTACTTTCAACAGAAGCAGTTTTCGATGGAAGAGTCAATACTAGCCTTGATAATCGGGACACTTCGGAAAAAAAAACGTCTTTCTTAACACTGTCGTTAACCCACGCGCTTGTCTCAGTCACAGATTTTCCTTGAAACTCGCCTTTTGTGTATAACACTTTCAATTAATTAATTAACACGTTCCATGGCGACATCACCAGGAACTCTTGTGAAATGTAAGATCTCACTTTCTTTATAAGGTATTAGATTCACGGTCTGCGCACGATTATCCAAAGAACACACGCGAATATGCGAAAGGCACACGGTTATAAAATAGAATTTATCCACGCGAAGTTACATAGCACACGCGACATACATACGCACACGCGATCGAACACGTTAACGTACAAATGCTTGAGCCCTTCGCGATGATACACGCGATCGGGAGTTCCTACGACCACACATACCTGAACCGTACAATGAATATCACATTCAGAATCACGGCCCGCTACAGTTGGCCTAATGCAGTGTTTTAGTAGGCGACATTGCCTGTCTCGTCTGCAAACTGTAGTATGTGATTCTGATGGGGAGCCCTTCCGAGAAACTAGCTCTACAGCTCCAGTAGGACAACTCTCGAAAAAAAAGTATCTAAGTGATTCATATGCAAACAGAATGAACAAGGCATGCAGGATATGTTTTGATTTCATTTTTCGCAAATAAAACTTTTAAATCTCTGATTTTTAAAATTAACACTGATCGGTAAATAGGTCTTTAAAAATATAGTCTATTTACCGATCACGAAATAATTAATCCCGTTCAGTCTGGAATATCCAAAAGGCTTAATACTCCGTTAAACAACTGTAACTGGTTAGCTGAAGTTGAACGTGGTATGCTAATGTATTTCTTTCACAATATTGTTGGATGAAATTCGGACGAAACCCGGAAAAATCACCAGTGCTTTTCATTTATGTAGATAAGAATTCCCGAGTAGGTATCTAGTTGTAATTTCTAGAAAACGTTAACGAGGGCGACTACAAGTTCTTTTTGTGTGTTAAGTTAATACTCAAGCTTTCACAAAATCATCGAAACAAAAAAACAATTCGCTTTTAAACTTGTTTAAAAGCTACTATCAGCAACGATTATTTTGTCATTGAATGGTCCTTTTACAAACACAAATTCTGTTGAAAATGATACAACATTCCTACATCTTTTCGATCAGTTCAAACAATCCCTTGTATATTCATGAAGTAGTCACTATAATTTAACTAATCAGTTCCTTTAGAAACTGTAAGCATTTTTTATCAAAGTTAGTCACGACCTTCAAACATCTCGGAATTTGGTTCGATTCTAAAGGTATCTGGGGCGGCCACATTAGGTATCTGATAACGAAGTGCCAACAAGGGATAAATTTTCTTCGAACAATAACCGGATCTTAATTTGGTGCTCATCCAAGTGACCTGCTAAGATTGCATCAAACAACGATACTTTCAGTAACGGAATATGGGTGCTCCTGTTTCCGTTCAGCTGCAAACACTCACATTAAATTGAAACGAATACAGTATCGTTGTTTACGAATCGCCTTAGGTTCCATGCAATCGACACATACGATGAGTCTTGAAGTACTTGCGGGAGTTCTTCCCTTAAAAGATCTCTCTCTTCTCGTTTACTTATACGATGTGAGGTTATGAATCTACTGGCAATTGAACTTTTTTGAAAGACTTGTCGAGCTTCAATCCCAAATCAGTTTCATGACAGTGTACTTCAATCATATGTCACAAGAAATAACACCTTCTAGTTATGTTATGACATGTGTTAATATACTAGATACTCCCGATTCCACGACCATGTAAGAGGAAACTCGTGGAATCCCGGATCACCTGCGCTCTCTGGAAATCCCTAAAATATTCATGAGTAAATACCAACACAATGATTGTCATAAAATATTCTCCACTGACGGGTCACGAATCAATGAGGCCACTGGCTTCGGTATTTTCATCAATAACACCTCGATCTCTTTCAAGCTTGCAGAACCGGCCTCTGTTTACACAGCCGAACTAGCAGCAGTTCACTATGCTCTGGAAATCATTGATACTTTACTCCCGAGCCATTATTTCATCCTCACAGCACAATTAAGGCACTACGCTCATTAAACCTTGATAATCACGCTCCGTTCTTTTTGAAGAAGATACGAGAATACTTAACTAAATTAACAAATAAATCTTATCAATTAACCTTAATGTGGATTCCCGCTCATTGCTTCATACCGGGTAATCAGAGAGCTGATAATTTAGAAAAAAAATAGGGGTACTGACCGGTGACATCTATGAAAGACCTATTGCCTTCAATGAATTTTATAGCGCTTCTCGTCAGAGGACGCTTACTAGCTGGCAAACATCATGGGACAATGGAGATCTAGGACGGTGGTGGCACTCAATTATCCCTAAAGGATCAACGAAGGCATGATTCAAGGGGTTGGATGTAAGTCGAAACTTCTTTTGGGTGATGTCCAGGCTCATGTTTAACCATTATACGTTGAATGCGCATCTTCGCCGTATTGGGATCGCAGAAGATAATCAATGTGCTTGCGGAGAGGGTTACCAAGACACTGAACATGTTGTTTGGGCTTGCACTGAATATCGTGAAGACAGATTCCAATTAATAGACTCCTTACGAGCCCGAAAAAAACTTATATACATGGGCCATATTTATCATTTCCTGAAGACAGTAAATGTTCAAATATAATTATCCACACTATGTTTCTAGTTTTTTTTATCCCTTGCTACCCACAAACAATTTAGATTTATTCGCAGTTAGTTAAGTTAAAAAAAAGAAAATAAACAAAGACTACAGAAAAACTATCAATATGTTTACAATGAAATTCAAGGAAATAAAAATATTTAAAATATTTAAAAAGATGATTGTCCTCAGTGTTAGTATTAGGAAGTGAATTTTTATTATAACGTGATAGTCTCAAGAACTTTTGTAAAATGTTATGTAAAAACCCCGGCGTATAAAAGCTTTTACAAATGCCCTCTCAAATAAACGTTTTATAAAAAAATACCCATTTGATCGGTGAATGGATACCCATTATTTGCGTTGATCGGTGACTGGCCCTCTAGAGTGGTTGTGCTTTTCAGCTATTTAAAACTTTCCGCGAATTCTTTTGTTAATTTGCGTTTTTTAGTAGTAATACTGTAGTTGAAAACGAAGATCTATTAGCACCATTCCAAATACAAACTTGTTTATATGTTTCTAGTTTTATTCACAGGAATTTTTAAGTTCGCTTGTAGAAATTAAAGAAATATCAGCAATGGAAACAATAAATTTAGAAAAAATTGCCAGCATCATCTTATGTTTCCTAAAATCCTCTTATGTATAGCTGAAGATGAAAGGATCAACATTGCAGAAGACTGCAAATTGATCTGACTTTGTGGTAAAAATTAATTTTATCATAATGTTATAGGGTGCCTCTCTTTTTCTCACGTGCCTAAAGTTGGGCATTTTCTAAAAAAAATTAATCTTCGAAGTATACCTTTGTCCGGTAACATCTAATCATTACGCAACTTTCTACAAAGTTGCTCGTTATTGAAAAAAGCTACACTACCTGAATTTTTGGTGCATGCAGAGTAACTTTGGGAGTTTTCACTGAGTTTTTTATTTTCGATTTTCATTTTTTTTCGATTTTCCATATATTTCTGCATAGAAACTTCTAAACTCTTGTGACTGAACTATAGCTATAAGAAAAGACTCACATTTAGCATAAGGTTTGTAGAGCTAATTACCATTGATTTAGGAGTATTCCGAAAAAAAAGTTCAAAAATGTTACCGGTATCCATTATTGCGTAGGAAACTACCCATTTTCAATAAAAGTGGAATAACCCACATAATGGGCAAAGATCCTGTACCCATTAGTGAATATGTCAACCTGCGCATTTTTTCCCCATTATTTTTCGCAGAACGGTTACATCAAAATGCGTTTGAAATACCCATTAACGGACCACTTCATTATCAGCTGTGGACATTTACTTACTGCATTTCATGATTTTTTCGTCGTGTGTAAAACGAATACAGTATTCAATTCGTTCCAATATCTAAAACAAAGCATAGTAAATATTTTAAATGAATATAAAATCAATATATTCGTTCATAACAAAGATGTCCTGCCCAGAACACTGAAGGCCTAGTAAATACTGAAATGGTATGGCGTTATCTCGCGTTGCACATTTCCGGAAATTTTATCTTCATTACTTTTTAATAGATAGCACTTATCTCACATTGATCCCTTTCTAAGATCCAAAGAAAGCTTTTCCATTTGACACAATCCTCAAAAACGGTCCGAGAACTGGGTTTTGCTGTCCGGAAATTTTATGAATATAAAGTTTTGTTTACCTTCATATTGGCAACACTATGTTTTTTGGAAAAGTTTGCACGAACATTGCGAATGTTATTGAAATATGGCCAAAATTCAATATTGAATGCTTCGGGGCATAAATATTAGAATATTACCCAGCATGTACCTGATGTAATGCTTCGACAAAACGTTTCGTTTGATAAAACAATTTTGGAATGTATTTTTTTCCAATTTGCATTCAATAATCGAAAGAAACATGATGGCACATTTGACCATTCATAGTTATTCATTTGTTACAGTGTGAAAACACGTTGAATAAAATTATGTCCCATGGGCTTCAAAATTGCTTGTTTGTTGAATCTTACATTACTGCCAAATCTTTTTATCTAGTGCGCTAATTGAAAAGGAAATATTCTAATTTTAGGAAACCGATGCAGCAAAAATTGAAAAAGCACTTAGTTTATTTTCTCAATCATAGTAAAGGTCAATTTCTTATAGTAAATATCGATACCAATAGTAGCAAATTATCGAAAAGGTGGTCTGAAGATATCAATTGATCCCAATCTAATCTAATCTAATTAATCTAAGTTGTAGTGCTATCCAGTGAAGAGAATACATTTGTTACCTTAGTTCTATGAACTGGTTTGGGTCGCTTGTAGTGGCGTCGCTAGTAGTGCACTGCTGAGTTGCGCTTGCTCTTTTCGGGCCGTCGAATATGCAGTAGATCACGAATAATTGAGTTCTTTATATTATTATTAAGTACGTGAAACGTGAAATTGCTGCACTAAATTTCGGTCTTGAAAGGAAGACGCGTTTATATTGATTTGATATTGATATACAATTTCTATGACGAAAATAAGGTGAATAGAAAGGAAATTGAGTATTATGCTATTGAAACTCATTTGGAATGATCCATTAGTGTATACCCCACTTGCTCTAGGGTCTTTGGTAACAATTTTGTTGAATTCTTGGACTAATTTATGATGGGTCCATCCTATCACTAGACCAGGCACTGGTCAATCCACGTCAGACTCTCGTTGGACCTAACCGATTAATTGTCATCGGGTTAGTCATCTCGGAACAGGTGCTATGAATGTTTGCGTCAAGTAGATATTGTATGTTTGCCGTTGTGAAGTTTGGCAAATATTCTCGATAGGATATTTCTAGAGAAAATTTAGAATAGGACGTAAGTAACAATGAGAGATTCTCTTTGGGGTCTTTCTCTTCTGTTCATTACTCGGCCATTTCAGCATTTACTACTCTACTCTTTGCATAATATTCTAGTAAAAACCGTCGACTTTCGATATGTACTGGAAAATTAGTGCAAAGTGTTGTAATGACGTCGTAATAAACGAAAGAGAAAGTAAACAAAGAGAGGCTCTCAATGTTACTTACGTCCTATTGAAAATTTTCTCTAGATTTGGTCATAAGCCGATGAGAAACGATAGAATCTGTTCCCCATGATAGGAGCGGTTCGAAACGGCATCTGTTGCAGATGCTTCTAAATAAGAAATAGCCTTGTAATCTGTACTTGCAACTGTCTCGCCAATACTATGGAATCTTCAATCAACAACTCTGAAAAATGCCAATAAAGGGACGATCGGCAAAATACACAAACAGTTTTAGCGATAACGAATTGGAACCTCAGAACGAGAAATGGTAAAATTTTGTAGAATACCACATGTACTGCAGTGGCGATAAAAAACCAGAGGACTGGGTCTGTATTGCAGTACATGGTAAGTAGAAGTGACGGATCAAATGGAAGCCGGTTAGTAACCGCGTATTGAGGATAAAAAGCAAGTTCATGAACTATAGTTTGATCAGCGCCTAAGCACCAACTAACGGAAAACCCGATGATATGAAAAGTGAGTTCTCCACTTCAGACTATATGTAGTATCTACTTAGCGCGAAAGAATATTCGGAGGCATGCACCAATCGTATATCCCATGCGGAGGCATGGGATATACGATTGGTGAGAAGTATTTCCGAAGCGATCATGTTTAGAGGAACGCTTCATATTTCGTTGATGTCATCGATATTAGGTTCTTCTAAATATCGAACGTTGATTCAGGACATGGTGCGGCGGTGGGCTAAATTCACAATAAACTGTCCTAAATCAGACTGAGTAAAATTTTATAATGTCGCCCCGGACCAAAACCAGGATAGCTTTCAATCTTACTGAGTAAGGTCCACGCAAAAGAGCAATAGTGTAAGTCATAGCATTATATACACATTTCAGGTTGGAGTCTCCTAATTTTCATCCCAAGCAAAGCAGTATTTGAACAGTTTCTATTGACTGTTAGATAGTTCGAGATTCTCTGCGATAGCTCCTTTTAGACGTTATAATCTCTTTGTTGATACCTAGGTTTGTGGCTGCGCATGTTATGAACATTTATGATAAACGACTTTTTCAAATAACATGCTTGGTTTTTTCTTGGCTTGTCTTGTCAAAGCAATCAAATAACCAACAGTGCTCCTAGAATATTTTAGATGCCAACATATTTTTTGCCATTTAAGTGGTCTCTTAATGAAAATCGCCCCAGAATGAAAAACTTAAAATATTTATTTTTAAATTCCTTAAAATATAGTGAAATTCACCAATTTCACTGTAGAATATTGTTTTCTTTCAAGAAAAATCGGGAAAACCTATACCCATAGTCGCAATACAAAATTATAGTTAGAATTTATATGATTGCTCTATCTTCCAAAATAGTTTATATTTTATACACTTTAACCATTTTTAGTTGCCTACACTGACGTTGTTTTTGGATTATACCCAAAATAATTGAATAAGCCACGGTAAGTTCGCCGTAATCTGCAGGTTAACTCGCTGGAATTATTCATAGATGATTTCATTCATTATTACCCGAATAGAAATGTACAGTAACAAAACCATGATTTTCACTGTGACAGTACAGTAATTTTATAATAATTACCAGTAAGTTTTAGTGTTATGCTACAATACAAAAACAATAAACTTTAACGTTTTTACAGTAAATTTCAATGTAAAATAGACTTTTACAGTGAAAAAGGGGGGTGGTTATGTATCTTAACATTGAAAAAATCAATTTTTCTACATACATTTTTTTCTCGAAAACAGTAAAATTTAATGTGAATGCACTGTATCGGTTTTTTGCTGAACAGTGAAATGTTACATGAAATTTTATTGTAAAGCTACTATGAGAACTTGGCATCGAACAATGTTGAAACAGTTATAACTATAATATTTATTGTTTTAGGATTGTTTGTAGGGTAAATGCAATTGTAAAATTCTATCCGGGTAGCATCAATATACCCATTGACATTACCTCATCAAGTGATGGCGAATTGGATAAAAAGTACCCATTTTTGACAGCTCGAATAACTTCCGAAAATGTGCAATTTGTATTCATAAAATGGGTAAAGGTTTTTTTACCGTGTACAATAATGAAAAATACTGGGGACAAAATTCGACAGAAATTTACGCTATATACTACTGCTGCCGCCAAATCTAATAGCACTTTTTTTAGGTTACACGATTTTTACTCTCTCCCACACTCTCCGCAAACTCGCTGCCTGCACACTCTGTGCTTGGTTGTTGGTAGTTGTGTACGACGGCTGCCGACTAGTGGAGTGCATATAGATTCACGCACGGAATCGATCCCAGCAATCGATCGCGCGAGACCGGCCTGTACCCTGTACCACCACTACTATGCAGAATATAGCACCCGTTTCGCCCCTCGCACTCTTTCTTCGCCATTTTCGGCAACCTTGCAGCCCTGCGATCGTTCTTCCACTGCCCGAATCGGTTTGTTTTCCCAATCATCGGTGATTGTTTGCTGTAATTAGAACCCATTTTCGATAATCAGCACTCAATCCGACCGGATTTGCGTCCATCTGGTTTGGCTGTTTTCAAATCGCAATCCGCGATCGATTTGGGGCCCCTCGCGCGAGTCTGTAATAGCTGCTGCTGGAAGGTAAACAGAAAATAAAAAACCAGCAGAAATTTGCGGAGGTTGGCTTTTCTCTTCGGTTGACGATCGGTGGTGTGGGATTTGAAGGAGCGCGCCGAGGAGGACCGGTTTTGAAAAGGTGGCGGCCAATTTCAAAGCCGGTCGGTTGGAATATTCAGTTATGTTCCGAAGGAGGAGGGAGGGGGCGAGGGGTGACGAAACGAACGGACCGAATTAGATGGCGTTTGAGTGATACCGGGGCGCGTGCAGCTGTGACTATGAACCGGCGTGGGCTTTTCTCATAAGTGTGATGGTTGCGAGGGAATGGCGGCAAAGTAGAGTGCCTAGCTCAAGAGGCTTTTGTCGGGCTTTTTACGATGGAACTGGACATGCTTCTTGCTCGTTTTGTTCACTAACGACAAAAACCATAATTCTCCGTTTATGTTAGTTTCAGCAAAAAAGCGAAACAGTTTGGTTTTTAGTACCGGGTGTTCAAATAAGTGAAAATTAACTTCAGTCGGGTTCTGCACTACCTTAGTACAGTGTACTAGACTGTGTGATCGATTGTTTCCTAAGGAAAGTCAACCCATTTAACTAGATTTAGTTCTTCCTTTTTGTCACTAACCCCAACAGACGCATATAATGATACATCTGCGCGATTTCAAAAGTATTGTAATCTCCATAAATCGCTTATTATTGATTTAGAAATGGAAAGTTTTTGATGAATTTTCATTAATCTTCCTATTGGAATTAGCTATGGAGTTTACGTTCTGACTTCGTCTCATCAGAATCTGACACCAACTTAGTGACAGGACTAAGCTGGCACCGGATTGACTCTAGTTCCAAAGAAGAAGACACGATTTGTGTTCCTGAGAAAACACCAAAAACCAATTGAACAAATAAGAAAAATTTAACCCCTCGATTATTTGTTTGTTTTGTTTTTGAGAAACGAACTAAGAATTAAATTGATTGGAAAAAATACGCACATTGACCAATATTTAACTTCATTTTCCCCAGTGACAGCATCCTAATCCAGACTCGTTCAATACTCGCAATGGTCGAGAAAAGGTCTCGCTGAAGCAAATGGAATGGTATGCAAATCGAACATAAACGAGACCTAAACATTTTTTTAGATCCCCCCCCCCTCTATCCCGCCTTCGCTCACCGCTGAAGGTTGTTTCTTTTGCCAATAGGATTGTTCATACCCCCGGACTACACCACAACGGAACGGACAAGACACCGATACGACGGAGGCGGAATAAGTTGCATTTATTTTACAAATTGGGATAATATTTTTCACCCCGCGGATTATTTGTTGTCCCTCGTTGTTCGTGCAGCTTAATCGCCACGCTGCCGGTCGCCGGTTGCTTAAATCGGGGTAGGGAATTGTTGGGCGATGTTTTTTTTTCTCTCGGTTAAATTGTGAAGCTTTTATATTCGGACGAAAAAAAATCCTGTGCAATCGGGTGAAGTAGTTCATGATTTTTGACGTTCGCGCTGATATCGATGTAAAGCATCGGAATATAACCGGGATGTTGTACCTTTGTACAGATTTCGGGGATTTTGTGAAGATTTATTATTATTTTCGAAGTATCACACGAATGTACGCGGCGCAAAATCAAGGCACTGAAATATAAATTTAAAATATTAAGGTGCTTTCAAGATTTTTTACGAAATTTTCTAAAAAAGAATACTGAATTGTTGAGTAAAGCTAAATATCAGCTACTAATTCTGACCAAACAACCGAAGAATGTCTTTTCTTTCTTCGGCTTGAAACAGCGTCTGTCTCGGAACGGGTATCTTACGGATAAATGCGATGCCGCGTCAGCTACGTGCAAGATACCGCATATGCCGAATAGAATAATTGGCGAAGGACATGATACTGTTTAACGGAAACGTCTATTGTTACGTCTACTACAGTGGTGATGAGAAGGTAGACAATGCAGTAGGATTTGTAGTGCTTGGTAAACAGCAGCTTACCCATCAGGCAGGATCCAGTAAATCACCGTGTTCAAGCAAGTCTGTTCTAAAGTACACATGATAATTTTACGCATAACGCATTATAACCAAGTTCTTCGAAAAGCACTGGAATTTTGGCTTCCTATCAACATTTTAACAGAATAAAGCGCGCATAAAGATGAACGAAATCCATAAGAATATACTAGACTCCTCATTTTCGATAATTCTACGTTAAAAATAAGTTGGAATGAGGACATAAAAAGTGAAGAAGTTTTTGAAAGTGACTATAATGTTTTTAGAGATAATCGTGAGTTATAACTAACCCAAAGAATGTCAGGTGGAGGAGTTCTCATCGCAGTTTCATCTATATGTAATTCTGAGCTTATCGTCTCATCAAAATTTAAAAAAAAATGAACATGTATGTGTTAAACACATATCGCCAATGAAATCCACATTTTTGTCACAGTGTATTTTCCACCGGATCTAGTTCGCAAAACAATATATGATTTTCTTTTCAAGCAGCTAAAGAAATAATCTCTAATTTTCCTCCAAAATTTAACGTTCATATATATGATGATTTTAATTAGAGCAACTTGGATTTTATTCCTGATTCTGAAAATGAGTTCTTGTTGTTCTTTCTATACAATTAATTTCTATCACTTAGTTTATTCCAGAAAGTTTTAGATATTGGCGTATTGCATAACTTTCATAAATACATCAATATATTTAGACGTCAATGCTGTGATCAAAACGAAAATTTCAACAAAAAATGTTTTTAAGTATGATTTTTTCAAAATTGTGAAACTTTGGGAATTGAATGGACAAAATGTCAAAAAACTATTTAAAGGTACCCCTACCAATATATGAATACACATTCACAAAATAAATTAATATGTCAATTGTATTTTAAAGTTACTCGAAATTAACTGTTCTACAAGGTTGCGAACGAAAAAAAAAAAATTCGTGCTGAATGAAAAAAAAAATCCAAAATGGGAGTACCCCCTTAAGAAACACTAAGGTGCAGACCGATTCAGATGTATCATCAGGTTTTATTAAAAATTTGCCGAAAACACCTAAGCACGAAGGCACATCGAAAACCAATAAATACTTTTATTCGTCTTTTTTGCATTTATAGCGATTTTAAACATGTTGTCTGGTCGTGCGCTAAGTGTTATAGTACCAGATCTCCGTTAAAAGAATCCCTACGGCCTCGTTTCAGTTCAGTCCGAGATGCTATTCCAAATTTGTTCCAAGTATCACGCAACTAGCAGTTGGGAAATTGGACTCTGAGATGATTGTGACTTTGATTGGTTTAGTTTTCGATAAAAATCCACTGAAAAAAAATTCAGTTTGGGCAAGGAAAAGTTTTTTTGCAAATAACTTTTTTTCTTGAATTTTTGACGGTAGGTAGGGAACATAATTACCTATCTTGAAACAAAATTTCATCCAAATCAAAGACGGTTTTTTTTGTTAATCGACTTTTAATATTAAAATCGTATTTTTCAGTGTAGTAGTCCATGAAGAATTATTTTAATATTCTTATTCAAGAATTTAATTAGTTTTGTGAAAATCATTTCTACAACATTTTTTGTAGGATTTGTCATTTCTAGGCTATAGCCATTTGAATTTTTTTTTGTCCCAAATAACCGACTTTTGTTTGTTTCTTTGCATTGTACCTTATTTACCTATTGATGCTATTTATGTTTAATTTTAACATTTTCTTAAATTCCATTTGAAGGTTTTTCTCATTTTTACCCTATTGAAACTATATTCCCGTTCTTTTTATATTTTTTCAAATTTATTGTCTTTGGATTTTTTTTGTAATTATTCTTTGTTCAATTCATTGACGCATTTAATCCATTAAATTTTTCAATATTTTTTTTTCAATTTTTTGTTTCTTATTTTTCTAAATCATATTTCAAATATTTTATTTCTCATTTTTCTTTTCGTGTCATATTCTTTTATTCCTTCCAATTTAATTTTCCTCTTATTTCGTGTTTTTATCCTTTTTTGTTTTATTGTATCACACCATTTTACAGTTTTTGTTGATTTTATATTTTTTCATCTTAAACTTTTTGCCTTTCTCAATAGAAAGGTATTGCAATTGCTCTGAAAACCGACTTTTTAACGGAGGCCCGGGGGGCCGAGTGACATATACCATTCGATTCAGTTCGTCGAGTTCGGCAAATGTATGTGTGTGTATGTGTGTGTGTATGTGACCAAAAATGTCACTCAGTTTTCTCAGAGATGGCTGAACCGATTTTGACAAACTCAGTCTCAAATGAAAGGTGCAACGTTCCCATAGGTTGCTATTGAATTTCTAATGGATCCGACTTCCGGTTCCGGAATTACAGGGTGATGAGTACGAACACGCAGAAAATGTCGATTTTAATAAATTCTGCAATGAATGTATAAAGGTGAAATTTTTTCCAAAATATGACCACAACTGCTTCGATTGGTAGTATAGGGTCACTAACATCCATTCAAAGTCTATTTGGCCACATTGGCCACCATCATCGGTTCCGGAAGCCCCGGCGGAAGTATCTAAATTCAGAATAACAGTCACATCGGTTTCTCGGAGATGGCTGGACCGATTCGACTAAACTTGGCCTCAAATGAAAGGTATTGCGTCCCCGTAAATGGCTATTTAATTTCATTCCGATCCGACCTCCGGTTCCGGAGTTACAGGTTGTGGCGTGCGATCACATAGCAAATTGTGATTCAAACCGATACTCCGATGAAAGCAAAAAAGGTAAAAATTTCGCTAAAATGTCTCTCAAACAACTTAAATTTGCTGTTCTAGGTCACCGACGGCCAACCAAACTTTCGTTGACTACATTGACCACCATAGACGGTTCCGGAAGTGCCCGGGAAAAGCGGCCATCTTTCAAAATTTACGAACTCACATCAGTTTCCCGGAAATGGTTGGGCCGATTTTCACAAACTTAGTCCCAAATGATAGCTATATTATCCCCATAGATGTCTATAAAATTTCGTACGGATCGCTTATATGGTATATATATACTATATAGACTAGGAAATATAGACTAAACCGTCCGGTCACATATGAAATTCCCATATAAGCCGGAACTCAAATTTTTTTCAAATTTGAAATTTAAGAAATCGAATTCGTATTTTTGATGCCAAATATCTTTAAAATGCCTGAAACGTCGAGATTTTATGTTATTTCGAAAAAAATTTTTTTACGAAAATCGACTTTTTGGGACTTTGCCGATTTTGCACCTTTTTCAGTTCAATATTACTGTGGCTGTTTTTTCGTTTTCAAAATTTTAGAACTCGAATAATGATTTATTTTCCTGTATATAGTTTTCATGTGATGTATAATAATAAAATGTAATATATGCATTTAAAAGCTTTTAATGAATATAAACAACGCACACATTCTCGTGATTCATGATTGAGAAAGGCACAATTGCACCGCTAGGTGGATTAAAATAGGTTTTTTTTAATTTTTTTCGTTTTTCTTTTTCACTTTATCGAATTTATTTTTGGCAAATTGATAATTAAGAGAAACTAAAATTCTGATAACTGAAAGATTTATAGATATTCTATTTTTCCTTACTACGTTTCTTAGATTAAACTCATTTCTTTTATTTTCCTATTTTCTCCATTTTTCCATTTTTATCTTTCTTTATTTTTTTTTTCGAAACGATTCTCATGTTTTCGCTTATGTTTATTTTTGTTTCATTTCCATTCACTCTACTTATCCCCATTTTTGCTTTTTTTCTCATTTAATATAATTGATTTGGACACAATTAAACCAGATATTTTTCATCTCAGAAAATCCCCACGACCTCGGCAGGCATTGAACCCAGACCCATTGAAATTGGATGCGGTCCCGCCTACCACTGAACCAAACAGTTTGCGTATGATTCGACCGTCAGCTGCAGTGCTGCCAGAAAAAAAACACTTGTTAGCCAATCAATCATATTTTCAGTCGATCTATCCATATAGTTGAAGCGGTGATTCAAGTTCAAAATTTTAATTTTTCAGTTATTTGAGTTGGACTTTTGCAATCTTCTACAAAATTGTGAAGTAATTAATGTAAAGTATCTTTACAGAAGACCGCAAATTTTTCTCTGAAGGAGATTCTTTTTTGCGTTTTGTATTATTAATAAAATAAAATGAAAAGCTACGATTGGTTTTCTTCAAATGTTTTGCAATGGATCAATTTCTAGTACAATGATGACCCGATTTTATCAGCCCCCGATTTTGTCTACTCTCGATTTTATCAGCTTTTTGACCCGATTTTGTCGGCCTCATATGAGAATTGATAGTTGGAAGTTTGATGGGCTCTAGCAGACGAACCAAGTTGAATTCGAGTAAATCCTTTCTTGAGCATATTTTTATTATCTTAAAGATCCGAAATATGCAAAAATATTTTTTTTTCTATTTTGCGCTGCCAGACCCCCTTCAGGGAAATTTAAGGTAAATAATCAGAAGGGGTTTCTTAACAAGAAAGAAAAATATGTCCCGATTTTGTCAATGTCCCCGTTTTATCATCCTAAAATTGACCAAGGGGCTGATAAAAACGGGTCTTCACTGTATTGGGTACTTTTTAAACCTTTTGAACGTACATTTTTGCTGAAATTATCACGCTTATTTAAAAAAACAAGGCTAATTTTTGCTAGAAAACAATGAGTTTTTAAAACTCCTATATGGGGAATCTTACTCTCTTCTAGCATTCAGCACGTTACCATACAAACGCTTAACACCTCGATGATTAAGTTAATATTTTGGCACTAATAAACTTGTAAACGCGGTGTTAAGCGGGATCTTACAAACGCTCATGTTCGCGCGATAATGCATCGGTCACGTCCGGAAATCTCCACTTTCACTCTTAACAGCCTAGGTCCATGTCTTTAGTTGCACCAAAAAAATGATGCTTGTATCCACTAAACAACACATGGTGACATGACGAATATGCGAATGGACACACGGTCTTAAAATCGAATTTATACACGCGTTAGTTTCGTGCACGCTAGCACACGCGACATACAAACGCCTACACGCTCGAACACGTTAACGTAGAAACGCTCGAGCCCTTCGCGATGATATACACGAGTCTCTACGTCTGCACATATCTCAATCGTGGAAAGAACATAACATTCAGTATCACGGCCCGCTGCAATTGGCCTTGAGCAGTGTTTTAATGGGTGACATTTCCCGTCTCGTCTGCTATTGTAGTGAGTGATTCTGATGGGGACACTTCCGAGACCCTAGCTGTTCAATGACTTTTTTAAACGAAATCAAATGCTTCAAACTTACACCATACTAAATACTATTTGTTCTTTTTGAAAATATTTGGTCTTTAAAGTAGCATTTAAAGGTTGAATGAAAACAAACAACAAATCAACTAGAAGAGATCTCTATTAAGTTTCATTTCCCTTGCACCACCAAAGGATGGCGAGAAATTAATACACAAATTAATAGAGAAAGAACTTATAATTCTGCAGTAAAGACACTTCAAATTAATTGTGATAAATATTTGCAAAACATTGCGTAAGTTTTCACCATCTGGACCCCTCAATCAACACACGTACCAGAACTAACTGCTTTACTTTCCTTCCGAAGGAATACAACCAAAGATTTTATTGCTCATAAAATCCCAACGACCTCTGCTGAGATTGTTCGTTGATCAACAGGGTTGAGAAATAGGCACTGTGGTTTTGTGGCCGTAGTCCGCTGTGTACTAGGTTTCCAATGAACTTGCATCCAGCGATTGTAGGTATCTATAAGACAGATGCTTGAGCAGACAGTTTAACCAGAAATGAGAAGCAATCGCACTGAACTACACTGAAGACCCGTTTTTATCAGCCCCTTTGGTGTATTTTTGGTTAACAAAATGGGGACACCGACAACCTTTATTTTTTATTTTATTTAATAAACCGAAGCTGTTAAAATATTCAACATTATTCCGTAGATATAACCTCATAATCCGGACTGGCTGACGAAATCGGGTCGAAAAGCTGACAAAATTGGGGGCTGTCAAAAACGGGTTTTTACTGTATTCGTTTTCTACTGTACAGATGAAAGAGTTGCAATGAAGCTGAAATGAGATCTGCGGCCACTATTTATAGATTCGAATAATTTTGATGCCTCGTAAGAAAATTTAGATTTTTCATCAGCTTAAAAATTAACTCCATTTCTTGCGGGACGTCACGCTTGACTAGCTGTCTCCGTTTTTGCAGCTAGCGTCAATCCGGTGCTAGCTTATTCCTGTCACTAAGTTAGTGTCGGATTCTGATGAGATGAAGTCGAAATGCAAATTCCGTAACTAATTTACTTTGAAACATTAGGTTGAGCCTTGAATGCACAAATCCGATTTTTTTTTCAATTACAAAAGATTATTTTTAAGCACCAGCTTGGAATCCAGATTACCTCCATATCGTTAATAACAACGTAGACACCCAACGGTCCCACATTGCTACCTTATCAAATGCCGAAGAACATATCAACTGAACAAAATATGTGCGCAACCTAACCTAAATCCCATATGTGATATTCAAAACAAACTATCGAGAATTCTAGAGAAAATATTCAATAGGACGTAAGTAACAATGAGAGATTCTCTTTGAGGTCTTTCTCTTCTGTTCACTACTCGACCATTTCAACATTTACTACTCTACTCTTTGCATAATATTGTAGTAAAAACCGTCGGCTTTCGATATGTACTGGAAAATTAGTACAAAGTGTTGTAATGACGTCGTAATAAACAAAAGAGAAAGTAAACAAAGAGAGACTCTCAATGTTACTTACGTCCTATTGAAAATTTTCTCTAGAATTATTGCCTTCCCCGACTCCCACAGGAAGGAGGCATTCTCACCCAGGATGACGACTAGCATGATTCGCGGCACGGCACGTTAATACCATCCGCCTGCCCGGAGGACGGTTCCTTCGTTCGTTCATATTCCAAACATGTTCCGTAAACTAAGCCATAAACACTTCTCGTAACAAGGCGTTAATGCCGAACGAAGCGACAAGTCAAAGCGTAAGCAAGACAAAGCAAGTGTGTGTGTACATGGTTAGTAATCGTGTAAACACGCCGTTATTTTGTTTTTTTTGACGGGTTAGATCTTTTTTGCGTTTTTCATTTCGGTGGTACCCATCAGACTTCCGTTTTGAGCCGACCAACCAACAGCAGCAGGGGCGTGACTCATCGAGTTCTTTCTAGTTGTCTGTCGATGGTCGCGAATGGATGAGGCAAAATGATTATGATCATTACTCGGCAAGAAATTTTCCGAAAGGGCCCCGAAAACTCCCAGCGGGTAAAAACAGTTCTCTCTCCATGCTTCTATCAAGAAGCAACCTGATTTCGTCGATTCCTCCAGCAACAGCATTTACACCCTTATCATCTTCAGGTCTAGATATGTGCTCGGCAATTAGCCGGAAAAAACAACGTCAAATCCAAAATATCATCTCGACCGGGGTGCGAGCGAGTCAACATAGTCTCATCCTCACACACCCGCCGTGCCAAGAAGCCAAGCTACGCCATAAATATTTTTGTGTTTTTGCTGAATTTTTCAAGGTTACACTAACTGCCTAACGACTCCGCGGCCAGCTCCAAGCGCCATATGGCAGTTACGAAGCGGTTTTAAGCGGGATGCGGGATGAAGTGTGTGAGACCGACCGAGCTGCATCGCATTAATTCATAAGATGACTCCACATGGCATGGCTTTGGCAGATGCTGTTGAAAAGGGGGGGGGGACACCGAGAAGAAGCAACACCCGATCGATGGGTGGAGATTTCGAAGAAAGAGTTTTTTTCTATATCTTAGATGAGCAGTTTTCGGTTGGTGTTTGTCGTAGCTTTGTAGCTTTTCGATTGCTTGAAGCGGACAGGATCAGGTTCGAGGGATTTAACGTGAGCTCGAAGGGGGGAAATCCTCAAGGGTAGTTTGCATAATTCAAGTGGCTGACCGGGCAAAGGGCATTCATTGTGGGTAGCGAATTTTGCAACAACAGATGCTGGAAATGCAAATTAAGTGCTAGTGGTGGTGGTGGTGGTTTCCCGCGGAACAACGCCTTCGTTATCTCATAATTAATCGTAATCACAATCGGGCAACCAATAATAGTCGCTGGTTACTGGGTTGGATTACACACACACTGCGTTACTCACATTATTTAGCGGTGTCTGTAATGGGGTGTTGGCGGAAACCGCTAATGATTGGCTTCTTGCTTGGGTCTGGGTCTAATGCCGAAGTGAGTTAGATATGTTTAGCAGTACATATCTTAGATGCATCATAAATATCCCAGATATGCTGAAATGAGAATTTATGTACCTGAAGCTGTAGTTTATTTGGTTTTTGTTCTGTAGTGTCGTACGTATGATAACTATTGAATATTTTGAATCAGAGCAATTTCATCAAGATTCGTTTAAATATCTTCAAAATCTAAAAATAAGTATGGAAGACTAAGCATTTCCACGTACAAGCAGATCACTTTGACTCAAGAGCATTTCTTAAAAAACGTAGGAGTTTTTGCATACATCGCTTTCAACAAAAAAAATCGAGAACAGTATTTTGTTCAGGAAAACTCTTGGAGAATGAAAGAAATATACACTGAAAAAAAACTGTAGACATTTTTCCGAAAACTAGTTCATTGTAAAAACATAAAATTAACAAAAAACATTTTAAATTACTACTTTTTGTCAGCGAAAGCCTGAAGAGAAACAAATTATTGTAAATAGATTTACATCAAATTCTAACAACCACTTTGAACATCAATTAGTTGTGGAATTTGCGTTTCGACTTCGTCTCTTCAGTATACGATATTAACTTGGTGACAGAATTAAGCAAGCGCCGGATTTACGCTAGCTCCAAAATCGGAGACACTAATTATGTTCCTGAGCAAAGCCCTAGTCAAGTGTGATGTCCCGCAAGAAAACGAGCTGATGAGAAATGCTGAAATCGAAACATTTGGTTGGGCTCAGCTAACCAATACAAGATGCACTGTGCTGTATTCTTCCTTAGTGGACACACTTGACTGGTGGTTTGCTCAAGAACACAATCAGAGTTTCCGTTTTTGGAGCTAGCGTAAATCCGATACTTGCTTGGTCCTGTCCTGTGTCGGATTCTGGTGAGACGAAGTCGAAACGCAAATTCCATAACTAATTTAGTTATAGGCTTTATGCCCTTAACGTGCGAATGTGGTTTTTAAAACAATATTTTCCTTAATCGAAACAAATTAGTTTTTACTAAAAAATTTCTCCACTAAACATATTTTTAATTTTTTTTTGCTAGAATATAATTCTACATGTCATTCAAAATCGAAATTCTCTTAACAAACAACTTCTTTCAAAATGTGATAGTTTTCAAGATATTTTGAAAATATTTAAATTAAAATAATTTATGAAATTACGCAAATTTCAGAAGTTATTCACGCTTCGCCATCAAGAACAATTTTTTGCATCAACAACATGATAAGATTTTGCCACACACGGAACACGTATCATTGTTCTTGATGGATAACATATGAAAAGGACGCAAATTCAAAAATTAAATTTTTTGTTGGCATAAAAAGGTAAAATATCTTAAAAACGATTACATGTTGGAAAATTTTTGTTGTGAACATTTTGATTTGAAAAGGAAATTAGAATCTTATTATATAATAAAATTGAATTTTGCCGGTAAAAATAATGAATTTTAATTATATAAGTTGTTGTTAATATAAAAATTTAATTATAGCTACACAATGGTACAATTAAATTTAAAATGTTTTGTTTCTCTGTAGACTTTTGCTGAATGGGATTTTTTATTATTTTTTTTTCAACATCAATTTTTGATTTTTTGAAGAATATCACAATTTTTGAAAAAAAAATCGCTCGCGTCATTTTGATAGTTGTATTTTTAGTGGAAAACAAAGAGATTCATCAACCCAGTTACAAATATTCGTTCGAATCGGGGATGGTCAAGTTCGACCATCTGCCACTTTCTTATGAATTCTCCCTTCCTCTCTCCCTTTTCAAATCGTTTGAATGTAAATCCTGCCAGTTCCCATATGTTATTGTATCAATGGTAAATAGAATATGATATTGTTGGTTGTTTGTTACAGGAAGTTGGCATTTCCACTCTCCCTGTCCGAATCGTTTCAATATAATTTTTTTTATTTGGTTATGTTGTCAATGGTAAATACAATATGATATTAAATGAAAATTATTAAAATTTGAATGTGGATGACGGTTACTCCAAAAATGTATCCTCAACAGTGCACTGTAGTGGTCGAAAATATTTTGAATAGCTTTCGAGACATTTGTATTTTTTTGTTCTTTGACAAAACACCTGTTTTGCTCTAAAAGAATTTTTGAACGTTCGAAAATCCAAAAAGAAACAATATCCGGTGGATCCGTTTTCAGTTGTCGTTATTATAACTCACTCAAGCGATAAGGAAATTATTCGATATCTATTTTTTTGCGATAATATTTTATTTTGATCCAATTTAACTGGTAATCACTCCTCTCACCGAACAACGTGATAACAGTTTTTATTTTGTTGAAAATAAACAAAAATGTCAAAATATTTGCTCCATTAGCAAGAGAAACTAAAACAATGTAGAATAAATTTATTTTGTTAGGTTTATTGTGAGCGCTAGCAATAAATCGAATACAAAAGGGATCTCATATTCAACTAATTAGCCCATTCTCCGCTGAATTTATTTAGCCAGAGAACCCGCGTTTTCTTGATCTAGAGAACTTGTGTGAGTGATAATAACTTTTCACGTGAAAGGGTGAGTTTTTTTTGACATTAAAAATGTCTTACTCCGCTATCTGGGGCTAGGTGTCATTCTAAAATCTAAACTATCTCCCATGTAACGAAACTATGTAAGGTTTGCACGCTTATAACTCCGATATTACTAGATGGATTTTAATCATTCATACACCAACCGATTCAGAAACACCTAACTTAAATATTGGTAATAATTTAATATCTCCCCAATAAAAGTAGACTTTTGGAAATTGGTAAAATTAAAAAGTTCACGAAAAACGGGAAAATTACCATTCGTGAGGCAGATTTCTCAGACACAGCCGTCAAAAGAGGGCAGCTTAGTGACTCAATGAAAGACGAAAAGTCATAAATAGAAGCGACGCATGTCCGTTTAAATCAGTTGTTGCTCTTGTCTCATACGAACAACATCGTCTCCGGGCGATGCAATAAGCGCTATCGATTTTCGGCAACGTTGGCATTTGCACACACTCGCACCTATGTGACTAAACCATATACGGTTAGTTTATAAATAGAGGTGACGCGTACCCGTTTGAATCAGTTTTTGTTCTTATGTCGAACGGGTAAGATCATGGCTGCAGCGTGTGGGCACTACAATAAGCGGTAGACGCTATGCATTTTCGGCAGCGGTGGCCGTGTGCGGATTTTTCGGGTACCAGCACGGTGTCACAGAATGATTTGCAAAGTGGGTGGGTGGGGTGGTTTGGATTTAATTCAATACGGTGTGTGCTGCTTAAGAGTGTTGCGTTTGAATAAAATATATTTATTTTTATGCATGCGTGTGCGTTGTAACTTGTTAATCCATGTTTACGGCGCATTGTAGCTGCCTAGGGTAAAGAGCCTATTGGTTTTCATATGTTTCATATTTTGGTTATATGTTTTTTATCCGTAAGGCATCTGACAACGTGCTTCTGTAGTTATTGCACTGTTCAGCAGCGTAGTATTTTATATAGGGGAGTACACTCAGGTTTTATTACGCGGTATTTTTTACGCGAATTTTGAAATTTCCGCGGTTTTCATTTACGCGTTTTTTTGAAATTTAGGCGGTTTTCATTTGCACGGCCTGTATCCCCTGCGTAAAAAAACCTGAGTGTAATTGCATCGGAAACAATCACATTCCCAGCAGAACTTTTTGTTTTCTAATTTCAAACACTTTTGTTTCGTACTGTACACAACGGAAAATTTTAAAACAGAACTTACCGTCCCAGCAGCAGTTTAGGCGGGTGTTCTTTTTCGATTCAAATTCAAGCCATGTCTTAATCGTTACTGGACTTAAAAATGTTTTCCCAGTTTATCCAGTCAGAGTATCTGTCCTGCCCTATGTAGTTAAAACACAGTTCTAATTGCGTTTTAAAGTATACAACAAATAGAACGGTTAGGTATACTAATTTAAATTTTAAAATATATCTGTTTGAAATTATGCAACAAACCGCTGTACTGAAGATATAATTATGTCAGTCCTATTACCACATAAAACACCTATATAACATAAAACGCTGCAGAATTGGTTTAATAATACAATGTTTACACTACAGAGTTATAACACGTTTTAATAATTAGCAACAAGAGAAAATGTCACCAAGATAGCATAAAACCCGTTTTAACTGGTAGTGCGAACGTTCAATAACAATGTAATTTATCAGTCTGCTTCCTCATCTCGTACAGATCAGAAGCCAAAAAGCGACCTGCTTGCGAACAGCACACAAACAAAAAATACTACCCGCGCCGCGCCGCTCTAACGTGTACGTGTAGCATATAGACACAGGAAAGTTCCGTTGCAGCTAACTGCGAGTGAAATGAGTGAACAACAAAATAAATTTCGCCCATTACGGGAGAACACAATCGCGATTGATTTTTCGCAAACCCGTCTTAGACCTTCAGTGCGCGAGGTGGAACAATTGGTCAAGGTGAAAATGGAACTTGATCTTACAGAGATATCACACGTCCAGCTTCACCACACCAGGAATGTAGTACTAATAACGTTCAACTCCTTAGCCGAGGCAGAAAGGTTCGTAGCAAAGAACAACATGCAACATGACGTCGAATATGAAAACGTCAAAACCAAGATCCCCGTGTATATGGACCTTGATCTAACGGAAAGTCGCCTCCATGATCTGGCACCTCGTACTAGCACGGATTATATTAAAAGATTCATGTCGAAGTATGGAGAAGTGGAATCCGTCTCTAACGACACTTGGAGAAACTTTTTCCCTGGCATTCTCAACGGTGTTCGGGTTGTGCGAATGCGGCTGTACCAACCTATACCATCTTACTTGACTTTCGAGGGCAGATCATCTCAAGGTGTTAACTACATACAAAGAACCCTATGCACATACCCTGGGCAGGTGCCCACGTGTCAGTTCTGTAATCAGACTGCACACTACGGTAAGCCATGCGCCAAAACAACTAAAGAAAACTCATCTTCAACCACCACTACCAAACAGCCTTCAACATTTGCTGATACACAACAAACAGCCGGCCAACAAATGAATGCCGGACCAACAATATTCCACGGCATCCCAAAGCCAATACTCACCGTACGCAGGGATGAAATAAACAAGAAAGAAGACGGCTATATCAAAGTCACTCGAAAACACAAAAAGCACCAAAAATCTAACAGCGACAACCATTCTAGTGATGACGATATGGACACAAACACAAGCGAGGGGGAAGGCAGACAGACTGATCAGCAAGCGGCAGAAGGTACACCCGACCATCGCTCACCACCGAGAAAGAAAGTCAACACAAGAAACGGAAAGCAGTGCACCCAGGATAGTCGACAAAAATAATGTTCGATGGTTTATATATATTTTGATATCTATTTTGAATGAAATTTTGAATTTGTAATTTTTGAAATGTACATTATTTTCAAAAAGGCGAATGACCCTCGAGGTTAAAGCCGTAATAAATAAACAACAAACAAAACAATGTAATTTATCAAATAATTTCATTTTTTTCACCACTAATCGATCAAGAAATACTTAACCTTAAGATTGTTTACTTAAGTTCATTAATACATTATTGAAAATTTAAATGGAAAATGAAATTTCATATTTCATGAAGAATCTGTATATTTCCGTTGCTGGGCGTGGGCTTCCTCGTCACGGTTCTAAATATGGAACTTTTCTTTTAAATATATTTTCTGGACAGACCAGCCTATTTTTACTAGATGGATTAGCCAAATAATGCCAATCACCTAGTGAGATACTTGATTAATTAATAGATTACCGTTAAAAGACCTTCAATGAATTATGTTTTAATGGGGAGGGTATATAGCAAATTGTAACATAAAAAACAGGCGAGTGAGCAAGAACTTGAGTCGATATGTGTGATAGATAAAATACATTTGCACGCTCTTGAAAAAAGCTACATTTTTAATGTCACCGTGGTCGTGTCCTGTACACAACCCTTTAATTTTTTTCGCTGTCGCTCTTGGTTGGGCTTCGATACGCCCCCGGGTACATTACGATTAAGGAGCAAACAAGAAATAACACCAGAATCTCAGGTGGCGCTAGTGTAGATACCAACATTTAATACTTTAAAACCGTGCTCTATCTCAAGATTATGATTATTTAAAGCACCAGCAAAGACGAGAACTGGTGGTAACCGATTATTTTGGAATACTCTCACTATAAGGCGCAAGTGAGCGTACAATCGTTCTGCTGGTATACAATAATCAGGAATAGTCGTAGGTAGTGAGAATGAGGAATTTTTATTTATTATTATAAATAATATAAATAATAATAAATAGGGGAACACGAGGCTATTCGGATCTACCTAATCAAATCGCCCTTTTCGGTGGATAAATGTGCTTTCCGTTCCTTGTGATAATTTTCTTTCACGGTGATGACCATAATTGGTCAGGTTTGCCGTCTGCTGCTTGTTGATCATTCCATCTGTCTTTTCTCTCGTTCCTGTTTGCGTCCATGTCGTCAGAGCTTTGATTTTCGCTGTTAGATGTTTGGTGTTTCTTGTGTTTTCGAGTGACTCTGGTATAGCCGTCTTGTATATTTCTTCCCTATGTATGTAAAATATATGCTTGGAGATAACGTGAAATATTGTTTTTCAAGCTGATATTTTATGGCCAGCTATCTGTGACGTATCAGCAGATGTCGAAGGTTGTTTGTTAGTGTTGGTTGTAGTAGATGGATTTTGTTTAGTTCTTTCGGCGTATGGCCTGCCGTAGTCTGCGTCTGATTATAGAACTGGCACGTGGGCTTGTGCATAGCGTTCTTTGAATGTAGGTAAAACCTTAAACACCATTCACATAATCCGTGCTTGTACGAGGTGCAAGATCGTGTAGGTGAATTTCCGTCAGATCACGGTCCATATAAACGGGGATCATGGTTTTGACGTTTTCGTATTCGATGTCGTATTGCACGTTGTTCTTCGCTACGAAGCTTTCTGCATTGGCTAAGTAGCTGAAGGTTATTAGTACTACATGCCTCGTGTGGTGTAGTTGTATGTGTGACAGTTCTGTAAGCACAAGTTCCATTTTCACCTTGTTCAACTGTATCCACCTCGCGCTACCATTTACCACCTAGGCCTACAACAGTCATAAAGTCATTCGTGATTGTGTTCTCTCGTGATGGACACAATTTATTTAGCGAGTCACTCATCTCACTCGCGCTTTTTGCCTTCTGATTTGTACGAGATCAGAAAGTAGACTGAATTTTTAAAATTCTGTATCTAAACCAACATCATGGTAATTCGCCTATGTTGATTAGCAGGTCTTGCGGTGTCCGACGGTGGATAAATTATTTCAAAATTCACTCACTAGGTGGCGCCAAGGATATTACCGTGGATTATGAACTAGATCAAATCTTTGATGACTTAGGAATATGTTCTCGGTATAAAGCAATGCCATTAAGATTGATCCAATTTTGACTTTCCTGACCGAGCATTTCAGATTCAGAAGAATATGTTTCACTTGTATGGGAGACAAAGGATCGGACAGTTTTTAACCCAAGAACAATTTGTTAAAAATACTTATGAGTTTTTTTCATGTGCTGCTTTCCAGAAAATATTGTTAGAGATCCATCATTTCTACAGCAAAATCATTTAAGAATAAGTTGCAGAGAATTAATCTTTCTTTGCGAAAAACATACATTGAGAAGTGACATTGTTCAAAAAATCAAAAAATAAGTTGACAAACTAGAATTTTGATTATAAGGTTATTTCATTAGTTACTATATTTAGTTAGTATAATAATAATCGGAGGATGTAGTTCCGGCCAAATTTCTAAAAGTCTGGTGTAACCGGCTGTACGAAGCAATCCACCGCGTGATCGGTCCGATCTGGTTAAAGGTAGAAATGCCTGCCTTGATTGCCTTGTACGCAGCTCACCTGGATTAGATTCCCAACCCCGCACATAGAGTTAGAGATTTTTTCCAAAAGAAATTTCTCTAGCCCGAAAAGAGGCGAATGACCCTAAGGTTAAAACGTCTATAATAAAAAAATAAAATAAAATAAATAATATAAATATAAAATAAAAAATGCCTACCCTTGAAGTAGTTAGATGGACTCATGTTCCCTATTTACGAGGAAGGAGCTTTTCGAGGCATGACGATCTTCAATATCGCCTATGAGGCACTCTCCCGTATTCTGTTTAGCAGACTACACCCGTTGGCAGAGTTCTTTGTCAATGAATAGCAGAGCGGGTTTGTAGAAGGACTATCAACTACAAACCACATTTTTATACTGCTACAAATCCTAGATAAATTCCGGGAATTAAAATTGCGGGCTTATCATCTGTTCGAGGATTCCAAGGCAAAACTGATGATGCTGATGGGTCAAAATCACACGTCAAAATATCCAGTGAGACACCCGTCTCATTTGTGACGCTAGCTGGATTGAAGTAGGGCGATCTGATGTGCAAAGGAATGGTACCACCATCATTTCATCTCACATGCTGCTTGGTTTCGCGAACGACGTCGACATCATTAGCGTTGATCGCAGAGCAGTGGAAGAGGCATGTATGCCTTTTAGAATGGAAACGAAGAGAATCGAACTGACTATAAGCTCTGATAAGACAAAGAACGTCATAGCTGGTAGAAAATAAGGCAGTCCGAACGGTGTTGATTTCGATAGGGAAAATCAATGGAATGCGGTACTAGGTTGTCGACGAATTCATAAAGCTTTGAACACTGGTATGATATCGATGTTAGCCGCGAGATAAAAATGTTTGTACTAAATTTGCTATGGTTTGCGCAATCTGCTGAAGTTCTAAAGTATACAGACGCGCATAAATCGCTGACTCTCCCTGTTGCTCTGTATGGCAATGAGGCAATATGCGTTGAAAAAAGCAGACTATCGAGCGGTCGATGTATTTGAGAGAGGAATTCTGCGTCAATTTAACGGCACAGTTGAAAATGGAGAATAGTGCAGGCACATAAACTACGAGTTGTACCAGGTATACAAATATGTTGACATCGGTAGGCTGGACATGTAGCGCGAATACCGGAAGAGAAATTAGCTAACGTTGTGTAAAGCAGAGAACCTGTGTGAGGTCTTCGACTTCGGGACAGTCCAAGGAGAACGGAGAAATATACATTAGATTCGCAGCACCCGGATTATTCGGCTACGATGACGATATTGAATAGCTACTGGAATACGTTTCTTTCGCATAGTTCATATACGATTCTTCGCAAGTTTCATGCTCACTACAATTTTCCCGAAATATTTACAATAGTCCAATTGCGTGGAAAAGGTAGGCGTGGTTCTATCAGTTTTCAAAAAAAATTATTTTTTCATCGTAAACTGAAAGTCTCACTGGCAGCACTGATTTAATCAGATTAGTTGTAATAACCAGTGTTCCCATATGCACATCGCACACAATGTTCGCTCTGGTTCTGTGCTCATATTAAACCCACACTTTGTGTTCGAACTCAAACACGCTATCTCGGACATAAACACGTGTACATGTTTGCCTGCACAACCGAACCCCATGTACGGTACACGGTGTGCCTACACGTACGTTCGAGGCACTAGTTTTCTCTTTCTCACTTTCATCATCACTAGCATTGATTGATTTTTGCCTTGTGCAAGTCGTTCTCGTGTACGCACCCGGTGTACGTACACGGGTGTTTGAACTAGAGTTTGTACACCGTTCGCTTGAGTTCGATGTTCGAGGTGAACCTGTACATCATTTTGTATTTTTGTACACAGGTACAAAATTGTCGATGTTCAAGGGAAGTCTGGCCATAACTGCAGTTCTAATAACTGGTAGTTCTCAAATGAAAGGTAAAGTTCACAGTTACTAATTTTATTTGGTTTTGTATCCCAATCTTGTCAATTCCAGTAATTTTGTATCTTCATAAATGTAACAAACCCGAAGTTTCATGCCAAATCACAATGACTGAAACATTCGTCCTGTAGTAGAAGACATTTCTAACGATAAAAACTTCAACTAACTTCAGAATGACAATCGGTGAGAGTTATATGTAGATTAGCGTCATTTTGCAACCAAAGAGTTGAATGCTTACAACGCAAATATCGCCATACTTTTCGGCTTACACGAGATTGTTTTGCTTTGTTCTGAATTTGATATCTCACAATCACCATCAAGTTGCCGAAATCCCAGACATATACGCTGGCAGCCTTGTTGAAGGATATTACCGCACGAGTGTCAATTTTTTGCCTCTGAAGTGTAGTAGTTAGGCAGTATTCCAGCCGTTCGCTGTTTAGTTGCTCCTCTACATTGCTTGGCCCCTTCTCGCCGCCAGTTCCATCGAGCACCGTTCTAAGCTCCTGCATGTACCGTCCGCGAGCAGAATATTCAAACTGCTGATAGCTGCTGACTCGGTATTCGGTCATTTATAAATGGAATGATAAATGAAACGGAATCGAGGTTGATGTCTTCCATAGAAGCATTTCAGCCAAAAGGAAAACATAACGAGCATTTTTCGAAGGTCTAGATCTGTCGTCCCGGGCTTGGAATGCGAAACCTTTCGTACGAAATTGCCTGGTATTTTTGCTTAGGTCGGACGTAGTGCCGGTTTCCGTTTTTATATAGTGCAAAAATAAGTCATTGCGTTGAGCAAGTGAAAATTGTTAAATTCTGTAGCATCACAGTCCTGTAACTTCAGATATCCGCGAAATCTTTTATTTTAAGGTTAGATGTATTTGAAATTATTTCAATAATTACTAATGAATAAAGTAAACCGGAGTCACGAATGTTACAACCTAGACGTAAATCAATAATTTGCGTTTCTGCGTCGTCTCATCAATATCTGGCAGAATGACTTGGTCAAATAGCCAAAATCCAAAAGAGAAGCATTACTACTTACGGATGATGTCCCGCAGTACAGATCATCTGTTTGTTGATGAGCTTAGAGCGAAACCAAAACATGGCCGTATCGTTACACTTTGCTGTAGGGTGAACGAGCAGCCACTGGTGCCCTAAGACGATTTCGCTAGATTTTCAGAGCAACTCAGTGCACTAGCATGACCACCGGAAGGTTAAGGACGGTGTCTCACTATTTCATAAATAGCTCGGCATACGATCGAAGGAATATGTTTAAATTGGCATCAACATCATTCCTCCGTATTTAAACATCAATACAATAACGCAAATGGCCCGAAAACGGTGACACGCTCGTGTTTGAGCGCTTCGAAAAGTCGAATCGAGTGCCCTAATTGTCGTCCTGCCAATGCGTTGAACGTCAACCAAAGCGTCAGCTGCTCCAATCAACGGCTTCAAATGGGTAAAGTGATAATGGAAATAAGGCAAAAATAGATTCACTACAAACAATTAATTTTTTTGGTTTTTGACGTAAATGCCAATACATAAGACTTTTTGGTGGTATCCAACTGGGATACATATCGGAATCGTGAGTTAAGCGAAATCAGTTATTTGAAAAAATCCCCTAGAGGCAAGAATCGAACCTGCAACCCTCGGGACTTCGGCCCAATGAAAGAAACCCTTATGTTATCCCTGGGATATGATGACGTCCCAGAAAGAACACATAATGATCGCTTTGGCGACAGTGATCGTACCATGTCTCAAAAGCGAGATCATTGGGCCGAAGTCCCAAGGGTTGCAAGTTCGAATCCTGCCTCTGGGGTATTTGTTTTTTTTTTTTACATTTTTTTTTCATTTTCGTTTAACTCACCATTTTAATGTTTTCCCCTTGAATACCACCAAAAAGGTTAATCCACTCAATCAGATTTACACCGGTTTATTACGGCACCATGTCCACGGATTAATCAAATATTTGATTATGCGTCACCCTTGATGCATCAAGACGAAAAGACATCCCTGTTCAATGAAAGCTATTCCGGTATTCGTTTCTCACAACCGGTTAAAGTTACTTATTTTTCCTAAAACTTTTTTGCGATTATCCGTCGTTCTGACACCGCCCTCGGAATGCTCTTATGCGTCAGCAGATCATCATTTATCGTCCAAATTCTCCCAAATACTAACCGGAGCAGTGACCGCACCCGAGGACAATAAAAACTGGCACTCGGTTACAAGATGTTATCGACACTTTTTATACCTTCTCGTGGATCGGCTTCTTTCTTTTTTTCCGTTCCTTTCTGGTGCGATGCTGTGGCGCAACTCGCTTCGGCACCAAGCTCAACGAAAACATTTGAAAATATTTGTTTGTTTGCATCTCGTGCCGTGTCTGTACATATTTTCATAACGACTTTTTTGTTCTCTCCCTATCTCTCTATCTCTCACTCTCGGCTGTATGCTAACACATTTTACCAACCGCTTAATATTTGCTGGCCGCCGCCGCCGACGCCGCTGGTTGGTTCCCCGCTGCGTCACAGATTGTTGCACTGCTCGGATAATCGAGCAAAAAACAAAATCTTTGGCTGGATCTTCACTGCTTATGAAGGTATCACGTGAAACGTTCAATTACTCAGATTTGCATCTGGAGGATTTTTGGCATGCCCATCTACATCAGTTTTTATGGCAAACAAAATTCTGACACCGGTTATCAGCGACTCAGTTATAGCTACTCCCGGCAATCGTGGAGATTTGGAACTTTGATGTTTGCTGTAATTGATTGAAAAAAATACAACAGTCTAACTTCCCTTATCTAGAATCTATATAAAAACCAGTTCTCGAACTTTCCCCTAGGTGATTTTCTGTCCCTAAAGGATCCATATTGAGTCATACCGCATCGAAGGAAAGCACCCCCTCTATTACAGTTTCTACCAAGTCATGCCGTCGCCAAACTTTGTCGCCACCGTGACTACCGTGTACCTACTGGCACTTATATGCTTTCCCCCCACCCCCACTCCCTCCACCAACTGACTTGAAAAAGTCCAATCGCCAATCGAACAAGACAATCTGCCATCAAATATTTAGGTCCTGCTTTACTGATGAACCTACATAAATAAAGCATGAAGGTGCTACTCGCCTAATCCTTGCTGCTACCGGCGTGGCGTGGCGAGGCGCGGCACGGCGACGATGCCGAGTTGTAATCCCAATTTACAACCGCACACCCAAATACCCCCTGACTCATGACGATGTTTGCTCACGGCAACGAAGAATGTATGTACAATTTCCTTCAGGTAGTTCGGCGGCGGTGGTGCTGCTGCTGCGTTCGAAGCACCCTTCTCGATGCCTGCCGAGAGGTTCACGACCTTTGCCGTGGTTGTGCGGCCGCAGCGGTGACACTCTCGCTCTCTGTCCCTTAGGTTTGGCAGAAGAGGTTGTGGTCGGGGCTAATAATGTGAATTCGCCTTCCTTTTACTAGTTCGTTCTGCGCTCCTTTTATGGGTATCACGTGCCGAGCAAAACGGTCTGAGGAAGCCGGTTATACACGTGAATGAATGGATATAGAAAGTGCTTCGGCGGTTCGCTGGTGCACATTGAATGGTAAAAGAATTTTCGGACGAAGGGGAATATGGTTCTTTACCGTTTTACGATTTACTAGACGGATGTGTATTTGAGGTTGGTAATCGTTTGAAGTTGTGGAACTGAACCCGAAATATGATAGGCATGTTCGTTCAAATAATTCGAATATAAAGTGACCGCAGGAAGGATCTAACCTGGCAGGTTCTTGCTTACTCAATTTCAGATTTTCAAACAAAGGATTTTTACCTGAAACTTCACTGGTTTCATGCATGGAAAGACATTGGTTGCAGCAGTTCATCAATCATAAGTTGAAGTGCAAGTCAGGTGTCAAACATGCGGAAGAAGTACGCATTGTTGTGAATGAGTTACATTAAACCAGGATGAATTATTCGAATAAGAATATCTGAAGAAATGCCGGAATCACGCAATTTAGAAATCCGACATTCGACGGCAATCTAGCGGTAATCAAAACCTGGAATCATGAACTAATGAATTTCAAAGTTCTCCAATGCTGGATTGGATTCTTGCTGGGATGAGTGAAGTTGTCGAAAAAGCGCGGCTCCGACAACGCGGACTCAGGCTTTAAATTTTGTGCTATATGCCGAGCATCGGTCAAGTATAGGCTGACCAACTCTGCCGAAAAAATACGTACACTGTGTGAACTGTTTGCCTGAGCGTGGTGAACGATTTCGCTTCATTGCGGGATGGTGCACGGATTTTTTCGTCAGAGTTGGTCAGTTTAGTCAAGTAGAACAGTTTTTTCAAATGAGAATGAAATTTAGGCTTACGAAAGTCGCCTATATTCAGTTTCACCACCTACGCCATTCAGTACTTCTATCGCTCAACACCCAAGCCCAAGCAGAAAGTTTAGTTACAATTTTGAAAACCAAACTTTTTAAATGACTTAGTGGAATGAAACAATTAAGAATGTTTAGCTTTGCAGAACAACCTCAAACTAGTGTTTTTTCATGTTGATTTTCCGTCGGTCTCTGTCCGCACTGAATGCCCATCACCGACATCGAAGAGGGGACTCCACCACCTGAACCCTAGATATCGGCCCATCAACACATGAACGTGGGAGCAACGGATTTACTTCAGAAACTCTTAATGATCTCGGGTTGTAGGGCTTTTCTAATATTCGCTGTACTTCCCTGAAGATCGTTTACAGTTTGTAGTAATTGCCTTGTAGCTCATAGAACTTATCCAAATTTGAAAAAAATAATCCTGACGTTTGCAAAATGAAAACTTTCTTGTTCGGTAGCGTACGTGCTATCGTGGCATAAGTTTTGAGTATAGCCATTTTGGGTTTCGAACGGATTTCAAGAAGGGATTGAGCTATGATAGTGACCTGGAAATCCAGAAATTGAAATATCTTGGAATCTACAAATCGTAGATAATCAACAATGACAGGAATTAAGGAATCTAATAATGCAGTAAACATTTAGTTGCAGCGTAATGGTTATTTTTGGGAGTTTTGATTATTTTTTCTGTGTTCATCTATTTTATGTTTTTGCTTTTGTATGTTTTTTTATGTTTTTATATTTTTTTTTTTGTTTCAGCGTTTTTAGGTTTTTGATTTTTTGTTTTAGCAGTTTTATATTTTTATCTTTACGTGTTTTCGTGTTTCTATCTTTGAAACGTTTTTAAATTTCTATATTTTTTGTTTTTATGTTTCTGTTTTTATTTCATGTTTTTATGTTTTTAGGTCTTTTTATTTCTATGTTTTATATTTTTTTGATTCTATTTTTATGTTACGTTTGCAGGTTTTTGGGTTATTGTTTTTTTACGATTTTTGTGTTCTTATGTTTTCAGGTTTTTTTTCCACGTTATGTTTTATACTTTTGTTTTTATGTTGTTTTATTTTATGGATTCATGTTTTTTGTCTTTTTTTATGATTTTATGTTGTCATGTTTTTCTGTTTCAATGTCGTTATGTCTTTATGTTTCAATATTTAGATGCTTGAGTGTTTTTATATTTTTATAGTTTTATGCTTTTATGTATTTATGTTTCTATGATTTTATGTCTTCATATTTTTATTTTTTTATGTCTTCATGTTTTTATTTGTTTATGTTTTTCGCTTTTATGTTTTTATGCTTTAAAGTTTTTGTTTTTGTGCTTTTATGTTTTACGTTTTTATGTTATGTTTTTGTTTTTATGTTATGTTTTTATGTTGTTTTTATGTTCTTATGTTCTTATGTTTTTATGTTTTTTATGCTTTTGTTTTTATGTTCTTATGTTTTTATGCTTTTATGTTTTTATGTCTCTATATTTTTTCCGTTTTTATGCTTTTATGTTTTTATGTTTTTATGTTTTTATGTTTTTATGTTTTTATGTTTTTATGTTTTTATGTTTTTATGTTTTTATGTATTTATGTCTTTGTTTTTTGGTTTTATGTTTTCGTGTTTTTATGTTTTCATGTTTTTATGTTGTCATGCTTTTATGTTCTTGTTTTAAGTTTTTATGCACTTATTATTGTAGGTTTTTGTTTTTATGTAATTATGTTTTTGTTTTTATATTTTTATGTTTTATTGGCTCCATGATTTTACGCTTTCGGTTTGTTTTTATCTTTAGGTTTTCATTTTATTATGTTTTTGTTTCAGTTTTGATGTTTTTATATGATCGGGTATGCAAGTTTTTGTTTTGATGTTCTCTTGTTTTATGCGTTAATATTTTGATGCTTTTGTGTTTACATTACACCGTTCCTATGGTTTTGGTCTTATCGTTTTTTCTGATTTTGTTTTCGTATTTTCGAACATATTTTCCTCCTATTTTCAGGTTTTGTGACATTAAATTTTTACAATTCTTTTTCTATTTTCATATTTTTAAACCCCCATAATTTTATATTTTCATATTCATACAGTAGGACCTGATTTTATCTGCCTCCAATGATCAGTACCCGGTTTTGTCTACCCCCAATTTTGTCAGTTTTTTGACCCGATCTTTTCAGCCTGATATGAAAATTTATAGCAGTTTGATAGGCTCTAGTACTCGAATCAAGTTGAATTCAAGTAAATTCTTTCTTGAGCGCTTTTTTTCTTCTTATCTTAGAGATCCGATACATGCAAAAATAAAATTTTAATTTTGTTTAAATCTTACACTGTTTAAGGGAAATTTAAACTAAATAATTAGAAAGAATTCTGAGGCTATATCTAGGTACTGAAGAAGAATATTTTAAGAGTTTCGGTTTATTAAAAAGAAAGAAAATATACGTCCCGATTTTGCCAATGTCCCCGTTTTATCAGCCTAAAATTCACCAAAGGGCTGATTAAAACGGGTCTTCACTGCATTAATATTTTTATATAATTTTTTTTTTTTGGAAAATTTCATGCTTCAATTTAAATTTTTTATTTTTGTTTTTATATATTTCATGGCATATTTTTTATTTTATTGCTTTTTTTATTTTTCCATATTCTATTTTGTTTTATTTTCATGTCTCTATATTTTGATATTTTTATATTTTTATGTTTTATATTTTTATATCCTTATATCTTAATGCTTTTATTTTTCTATATGGTTATATATTTATATTTTTATATTTCTGTATTTCCATACCTTTTCATTTATAAAATTCACATATTTGTAAAATTTGCATTGTCTTATGTTTTTGTTTTTTATATTATTATATATTTGATTTATTTCATATGTATATTTTTTTCATTTATATTTCTATATTTTGATATTTTTTATACTTTTAATTTTTATTTTATTATATTTTTATATGCTTACAATTTTATATTTTTAAATTGTAATGTTTTTATATTTTTAATTTTTACATTCGTGTATTTTTATATTTTTATATCTTTATACAGTGAAGACCAGTTTTTACCAGCCCCTTGGTGAATTTTAGGCTGATAAAACCGGGACATTGATAAAATCGGGACATATATTTTTCTTTTTTTTTTTAAGAAACCGTAGCTCTTAAAATATTCTTCCTCTAGTCCCTAGATATAACCTCATAACCTTTTCTGATTATTTAGCCTAAACTTCCCTTAAGGGAGTCTGACAGTGCATTTTTTTGGCATATTTTGGATCTCTAAGATAAGAAAAATATGCTCAAGAAAGGATTTACTCGAATTTAATTTGTATGTATATTTTAATATTTTTATTTTTTTATATTTTTATATTTTTATATTTTTATATTTTTATAACTATATTTTTATATTTTCATATGTTTATATTTTTTATTTTTATATTTTTATATTTTCATATTTTTATGTTTTTATATTTTTATATTTTTATACTTTTGTATTTTTATATTTTTATTTTTTTATATTTTTATAATTTTATTTTTCATGTTCTTGTACGTTTATATTTCTATATTGTTATATGTTTATATTTTAATATTCTTACATTATTATAATTTTACATTTCTATGTTTTTTAGTTTTCATATAATTATATTCTTATATTTTCATGTTTTTGTATTTCTATGCTCTTATATCTTTGTATTTTAATTTTTTCAAATTTTTATAATTTTATGCTTTCATATTTTTATTTTTTTATATGTTTGTATATTTATATTTAAATTAAATTATGCATTATCATTTTTTATATATCTTTAAATCTGTATATTTTAATATTTTCATAGTTTTATATTTTTACATATTAATTTTTTTTTATTTTCATATTGCTGTATTTTTATATCTTTATATTTTATATTTTTGAATTTTCATGCTGTTTCATTTTTTTATTTTAATTTTCTTGAATTTCTATATTTTAATTTAAATATTTTTATATCTTTGCATTTATATTATAATTTTTAATTTTTATATGTTTGCAATTTAATATGTTTATGCCTTAATCTTTTTATTTTTTAATATTGCTATACTTCTATATTTTAATTTTCTTATATTTTGATGTTTTTTTATATATTTACATTTTTGTATTTTTATATCGCCGTAATTTTATATTTTTTTAATGCTTGTATTTGAAGAATTTAAATGAATTAAATTATTTTTTGTTTTCATAATTTGATATCAATGTGTATTAATATTTTTGTTTCATTTTGAAACTTTTTATATTTTTCTAGTTTTATATTTTTATACATTGATGTTTTTATATATTTTCATGTTGATTTGCATTTTTGTTTTTTCTTTTTGTTTTTTTTTTACTCAGTGCTACTGCATCAGTTGAACATTCGCTGCATCTTTGACCTAGATAGCGACACAATTGCTCATTCGTCATCGAAACCATTTCCTCGCATAGCATGTGTGACATTTAGTACACGTGTCCCCCTCTGCAGCCCGTAAGGTACACTCACTAAGCGCCTTATGGTAGTTTTGCGTTATTTCGAGGATGTGTTTTTTTGCAATTCTACCATCATCAGTAACATGACACCATGCACGGTACACGGCGTAAACTACCAAACTATATAGCCTACGAACAAAAAATTTAAAAGGAACCAACCCCACCCCTGCAGGCAATGCTGGTGCTGCGCTGCTACTTTATCGTTGTACCGTACCTACTGTGTTTGCCAAATAACTTGTGAGTGGGGCCACCAAACCATACATAGGATAGGAAATAAAAATTTGTACACTTTTTCGTCATGTTGTTCGTCCTTCGTTCGCTGTGCCACACGTTATGAATTTTATATGTAGGATAAGCGAGCGGACGATCCGACAGGGCAAGGACACTGGTGTGTCAAGTGGTGGTAGGTGCTTTTTTCGGAACAGAATGTAGCGCGCCCTTTTCGGGTTGATGTGGCTTCCGGTGTGTATGTTTTCGGGGGGATTCTTTTCCGTGACACGTTTTCTACGGAAATTTCCTGAAGATAATAAAAAGAGAGTAGCTCATACAGACATGTTCTGTCGCACAATTTCGGTTTTGGTTGTGATGCTGTAAGAAACTAATTTATCTTGAAAGACTGTTGCTGATTATTGCTCAATAATATTTTGTATCTTACGTCTGTTAAACTACCATTCAATTATTATAAAAAATGAGTATCCAGTATTTATAAATTTATGTCACCATTTTCATATCGCGGTACTAAACGTATCGTTGACCTTCAAGCGGCTTCACCAATGATTTTCTACATAAATTTTCAGCTCGTCATTCAGAAGAAATTGCAAAAGCGTCCTCGTCTCCTCAATGTGGAAATTGATCCGCTGATATCATTTTTATTCAAAAATAGAATACCATATTTACATAGCACAGTGCCTTCTCCCTCCGAATATTCTGCTTTGTTAACTTCCAACCTAACAGAACAGCAGACCACATCAACTGTAGCAGCCGCATCTGATGACACTCCAGTAGTAGGGTCTCTTATCAGATTCCGACTTAGGAGCGACGTGGCGTTGACAAGAGAATTTTCGTCTACGTTTGCATCCTACATACAAACATACACACACACACCCACCCATACCCACAGGCAGTTTGAAGTACCTTACCTATCTACTTAGTACTTACCGAGGTTAGCGCAACATTGTCTTCAAGTCCTTGTGCCGGGGTAAACCGCGACACCCAGTGCAGGTCGGATAATGGTTTCATTTTTTGTCTTCTTTACAAGGGAACTCCATCTACTGCTCACAATTTGACGTTCCTTTCATACAAATTTAATCTGCTTAACAATTTGAAGTTTCCTGACGTTACTATGCGGGGGTGGGTGTACGTACAGCGTGGTAGATTCTTGTCTCCATTGTTTTTTTTGTCTTGCCAAGCGCCTCCGAGTGTCCTGATGGAACATAATTGGTTTTTGTGACGGTCGTCCTTTGTATGAAAATGGGACAAATTAGCAGCGTTAGCTGCTACTGGTGTGACATGCTGCCGATACTGATGAGCTTGAGAGCTGATGGTTCGCTGAGTTGGGGATTGTGAATTACGTTTGAAATGGGTGTTGGTTTTACATTCCGTTTGAAGTTTTTGATTCAAGTTAATAACAGTTGTTAAACTAGTTTGTTTAATTGGTAGTGGAAGAGGTGGCAATTAGTTTGACATGACATTCATGACTTTTGTGAGTTTAAAGCTTTCGCGTCAAAATAGGAAATGGCTTGATGTGTAATTTTGTTCTGACTTGATATACTTATTCGAATCTTTGTATAATAAACTGGACTAGTCAGCTTTGCCTCGGAAGCACTTAACCGGGTGTCATGTTTAATTTTCAAAGCTCATTTCTGGATATCGATCTGATTTGACCGCAGATTTATTTTGGCGGTTTTTTATAGATTTTTTGGTCATAAAGGAAACAACAGAAGAAAAGGGTCGAATAGCTAGCTCTGAAGGTGACTGAAACAAACAGTAGGCCGAAACGTCAACAGATTCTGTTTTTTCATTTCATTTTTCATTGAAAAAATCAACTGAAATCCAAAAAAAAAAGATGGGTGGGTAATGTCAGAGACATAACCGGAGTGAAGTAGAATACACTTTAGACCGGTAAATTCTGCTCTGGAATAAGCAATTTCTATGCGATTTTGTCGACTTTAGCACATTCATAGTTTATTTGGAGTATTTTTGGAATTATCAAGTTGACAATTTGCAACATTCTTTGAAAATATTGTTGAAGTTTTATGAATGAAGGCACGAAAACGAGCGTTTGACCGTCGTCCTACTACCAGCATCAGAGAAGTAGCAGATCAGCATTTTTCGCTACATGGCCTGTACCAAAAAAATCCGCTCGTAAGTCCACCGGAAGAAAGGCTCCCCGCAAGCAGTTGGCAATGAAGGCAGTGTAAGAGTGCCCCAGTCACGATTGGCGTTAAGAAGCCTCATCGCTACCGAACAGAAACTATCACCCTGCGAAAAATTTACAGCTATCAAAAATCGAGCGGGCCTAAATTGTGACCCAAAATAAACCACAAACCAACAAGTTCTTTTCAGGACCAGCTAATTATAAAGTATTATTATTATAAATGAAATTTTCAATTGCCTTACACCCTCCTTCCCCTATCCTCCCGGCTTGAATTACTATCAATCTTGATGATGCTGTGCGGCGGGGGCACTAGTTTTTATTATAGTGGAAAATTTAGGTTTGCGCGTTTTTCCCAAAAGATTTTAGCTGTGCTGTTTTCAAGGAAGTTGTAGTTGAATTCAAAATAAAATAGTTTATTTCTATTGTCAGAGATGGACCTTCCAACGAAAACTAGTCTGGCTCGCTTGGAATCGAATTGTACGGACCAACCACTGCTTTCACAAAATCTGTTATTTTCAGTAATTTTACATTCTACACAACTAGTCACAACTATTTCCAATCAGCGCAAAAATCGAAGGTTTTCATTCAGTACAACAGCAGATTTTCACTTTTAGAAAAACAGGCAACATTCTGGCCGAAAATTTTGAAACGGAGCACCTATATCGAAACGTTCGATTTTTGTAAATTGAATCATTACACTAACCTGTCTACAAATCACACAAATAACTTTTTTATTTTGTGCCATTCTACTTGAAAGCGACGATATTGTTCACACGTGGCTCACTTACCATCCAACGCTCTTGACAAGCCACTTTCTGATGCTTGTAATAACAAAACTTCAATTTCATTCTTTGTCGATAAATTGATGGCCCTGAAAAGCGCCTTTTGTTTGGGCAGTGTTCGAAATTTACTTGGAGCTGGTGTATATGGTAACAGTTTTGGTGCCATCGAAGACGGCGTGCTTGGCCAACTCTTCTGACAGCAGCAAACGGACAGCGGTGTGAATTTTGCGGGAGATGCTGCAAACGAACTGCTGCATGCTGATGCTGGAAACGAACTGAGCGTGAGCAACAGCATGCTGAGTTTTTATACCTGACTACAGCACAATGTAAGCTCGTCCTTTTTTGTGTTGTCCTCAATATGTGTTATTCGTAGCTCCACCCCTTCGTTGGTCGACCACATATTTTTGATAAAGAACAAAATTGAAATTGTGTTTCCAATACGGAAGTTATCGAACATTCAGGGTAAAAAGAGTAATGTAATACGGCACCTTGGTAAAATGTTTGAGAATTGAAACCTTTTTTGAATGCTTACTAGGCGAAACTGTAAACAAACACACAAATGATAACTTTTTATTTTGTGTCATTCTACGTGAAATCGACGATATTGTTCACAAGTAGCTCACTTGCCATCGAACGCTCTTGGCAAGCTACTTTCGGATGCTTGTAATAACAAAATTTCAATTCGATTCTTTGTTGATAAATGGCCCGTACCAAACAGACCGCTCGTAAGTCAACCGGAGGAAAGCCTCCCCGCAAGCAGTAAGCAACGAAGGCCGTGTAAAAGTGCCCCAGTCACGGTTGGCGTTAGGAAGCCTCATCACTACTGAACAGAAACTGTCGCCCTGCGAGAAATTCACAGCTATCAGCAATCGAGCAGGCCTAAATTGTGACCCAAAATAAACCACAAACCAACAAGTTCTTTTCAGGACCAGCCAATTATATTCCAGTAAGATATAAATGAAATTTTCGTTTTCCATTGCCTTACAACCTTTTTCCTCCCGGCTTGAATTACTATCAATCTTGATGATGCTGTGCGGTGGGGGCACAGGCAGTTTCCATTATAGTGGAAAATTTAGGCTTGCGCGTTTTTCCCAAAAGTTTTATAGCTGTGCTGTTTTCAAGGAAGTTGTAGTTGAATTCAAAATAAAATAGTTTACTTCTATTGTCAGAGGTGGACGAACGAAAATTGTCTGGCTCGCTTGGAATCGAATTGTACGGACCAACCACTACTTTCAAAATCCATTATTTTCAGTAATTGTACATTCTACAGAATTAGTCACAACTAACGGAGCACCTATATCGAAACGTTAGAAAACGTTCGATTTTTGTAAATTGAATCATTACACTAAACTGTCTATAAATCACAAATAACTTTTGATTTTGTGCCATTCTACGTGAAAGCTTGTGAACAATACCGCCGTTCATAAGCGGCTCACTTACCATCCAACACTCTTGACAAGCTGATGCTTGTAATAACAAAACTTCAATTTCATTCTTTGTCGATAAATTGATGGCCCTGAAAAGGGCCTTTTGTTTGGGCAGTGTTCGAAATTTACTTGGAGCTGGTGTATATGGTAACAGTTTTGGTGCCATCGAAGACGGCGTGCTTCTGACAGCAACAAACGGACGGCGGTTTAAATTTTGCGGGAGATGCTGCAAACGAACTGCTGCATGCTGATGCTGGAAACGAACTGAGCGTGAGCAACAGCATGTTGAGTTTTTATACCTGACTACAGCACAATGTAAGCTCGTCCTTTTTTGTGTTGTCCTCAATATGTGTTCGTCGTAGCTCCACCCCTGCGTTGGTCGACCACATATTTTTGATAAAGAACAAAATTGAAATTGTGTTTCCAATACGGAGGTTATCGAACACACAGGGTAAAGAGAGTAATGTAATACGGTACCTTGGTAAAATGTTTGAGAATTGAAACCTTTTTTGAATGCGCCTAGTAAACACGAAACTGTAAACAAACACACAAATAATTTTTTATTTTGTGTCATTCTACGTGAAATCTACGATATTGTTCACAAGTAGCTCACTTGCCATCGAACGCTCTTGGCAAGCTACTTTCGGATGCTTGTAATAACAAAATTTCAATTCAAGGAAAGCCTCCCCGCAAGCAGTAAGCAACGAAGGCCGTGTAAAGTGCCCCAGTCACGGTTGGCGTTAGGAAGCCTCATCACTACTGAACAGAAACTGTCGCCCTGCGAGAAATTCACAGCTATCAGCAATCGAGCAGGCCTAAATTGTGAGCCAAAATAAACCACAAACCAACAAGTTCTTTTCAGGACCAGCCAATTATATTCCAGTAAGATATAAATGAAATTTTCGTTTTCCATAGCCTTACAACCTCTTTCTTCCCGGCTTGAATTACTATCAATCTTGATGATGCTGTGCGGCGGGGCACAGGCAGTTTCCATTATAGTGGAAAATTTAGGTTTGCGCGTTTTTCCCAAAAATTTTTTAGCTGTGCTGTTTTCAAGGAAGTTTTAGTTGAATTCAAAATAAAATAGTTTTCTTCTATTGTCAGAGGTGGACCTTCCAACGAAAACTAGTCTGGCTCGCTTGGAATCGAATTGTACGGACCGACCACTGCTTTCACAAAATCCGTTATTTTCAGTAATTGTACATTCTACAGAATTAGTCACAACTATTTCCAATCAGCGCAAAAATCGAAGGTTTTCATTCAATACAACAGCAGATTTTCACGTTTGAAAAAACAGGCAGCATTCTGGCCGAAAATTTTGAAACGGAGTACCTATATCGAAACGTTAGAAAATGTTCGATTTTTGTAAATTGAATCATTACACTAAACTGTCTATAAATCACAAATAACTTGATTTTGTGCCATTCTACGTGAAAGCTTGTGAACAATACCGTCGTTCACAAGTGGCTCACTTACCATCCAACGCTCTTGACAAGCTGATGCTTGTAATAACAAAACTTCAATTTCATTCTTTGTCGATAAATTGATGGCCCTGAAAAGGGCCTTTTCTTTGGGCAGTGTTCGAAATTTACTTGGTGCTGGTGTATATGGTAACAGTTTTGGTGCCATCGAAGACGGCGTGCTTGGCCAACTCTTCTGACAGCAGCAAACGGACAGCGGTTTGAATTTTGCGGGAGATGCTGCAAACGAACTGCTGCATGCTGATGCTGGAAACGAACTGAGCGTGAGCAACAGCATGCTGAGTTTTTATACCTGACTACAGCACAATGTAAGCTCGTCCTTTTTTGTGTTGTCCTCAATATGTGTTCTTCGAAGCTCCACCCCTTCGTTGGTCGACCACATATTTTTGATAAAGAACAAAATTGAAATTGTGTATCCAATACGGAGATTATCGAACACTCAGGGTAAAGAGAGTAATGTAATACGGCACCTTGGTAAAATGTTTGAGAATTGAAACCTTTTTTGAATGCGCCTAGTAAAAATGTTTTCCACTTCACTCCAGTTTGTTTCAGGTTTTATTTGCAATTTGCGTACTGAAATAAATCATAATTTAGGGTTTAACCCAAATTGCTCTCCAGGGAGAAACAGTCCATGAAACAGAAAATGCAAACTTATTCTTTGAAATGAGTGGTGGCCCTGAAAAGGGCCTTTTTTATAATGATACAAGTGAGTTCTACCATACAATGTGCGTCCCTGCCGCTACAAAGTATAGACGACATTCATTGAGATTTTGCACTTGGCGCGATCAGTATAGGTCACGGCATCTCGGATGACATTTTCCTGCACACCATCAGCATTCGTAGATTAAATCGGAGATGCATTTTACACCACCACGACGAACCAGACGCCGAATGGCAGATTTGGTGATTCCCTGGATTTTATCACGAAGAACCTTGCGATGACGCTTGGTACGGGAACGCAAACATGATACCGCTCATTGTACCGTCCGGACGAGCATGTTACTCGTGTGGTAAGCGAGCACCCACTGATACAAAACAAGCTCGCGTGACCTGTATATATAACATTCCCGTATGTAATGAAACGCTTACATGCTCCTTTTTGACGGCTCTGCGTGGGATATGCTGGCAAATTGCGCGTTTTCCTCGCTGTTTCCGAAGGATTTTCTGAAAATCCTTGTTTTGGTTTATTTATAGTAGTCGCTGTAATTCCGAAATTTAATACGAAATACGTGCACAAATTGCCGATCAGATAGTGCAAAAATATTGCGATTTCGTCCAGTAGAACGGAAGATACTCGCATTTCAAACCTGGGAAAATTTCTCAACTGAAATTTTTGAAACGGGACCCCATATTGAAACGTTAGAAGTATTCTACTTCAAAAGCTTATGTTTCCACATGATGTTCATCTGGGAGTTTTAGCTTTCAAAAGTTATTGTGATTGCAGTGTAATCAAATGTATGTCCAAACTTTTGCGAATAGAATAACACTATTATTCAAACCCACATATGATTTTTTGTTTTTTATTGTTTTGAACTCAAGTTAACTGTGGACTGACCGAGTAACATACCAACTAAGCAGATTCTCCTGCACATTTAAGAGTAAGTTTACTTCAAAACGCTGCACTTTGGACATATCGGGAACCTACAAGGTTGTCATGTTTACGCATAAAAATTCGAAAACCCCTTACTTACTATAACGTTGGTCTTTTTTTCATTATTCGGTTCCATCATATCCGCAATGCGACGCTGGTACAATATTCAGGATTAAACCCGAAGTACAATACTTCATCGGTTATAAAAAACACTTGATTTAGTATGATAACTAACGCTAAGGTTGGGCTTTCCGTGTATACTGAGGATAGACAGTGCAATTGAAGTACAACTGAACGATTTGGCTCCACATACAGCCGCTAACACAGGTTGCAGATTCATGTCGTTACCCGACCAGGAGAAAATAACTGGCCAATAATCCGAGCATACTACTTTCTGGTATCATACCAAAACCTGGTATGAATTGATTATTAATACCTCATTGAGGTATTAAGCAGGTATTGAAGAAGCATTTTTCAATACCTACTTAATACCTCAATGAGGTATAATACTTTATTTTGGTATTATTGATGTATACCAGTGATTGTTACAAATACTAAATCAATACCTTAGTGAGTTCCTCCATACAGTGAATTTTGTTATTGGAAGATTGAAAAGGTTTTGTTATTAATCAGGTATTATAATAGCTCGTTTCATTATCAACTAGTTATTCCTAGTCCATGTCTCAGTTATTATTTCAGGTATTTTACCTCTTATGCAAGGCTCCTCAATACCTTATTGTGGTGTTCAAGTATTGGGTACAGTATACCCGAATTTAGTATTCTGAAGTTATTTTTTTCTGCTCGGGTAAGGAAGCTTTTTGGTTCTTCGTTTCTCTCAGTCTTAAATTTGCCGAAAAAAGCCAACAGAATTGATGGAGTAAAAACACAATTTCGATTTACGCAATTTCTTTGATATCTAGTGCACGAGGTAGACCAATTACTAATAGGAAAATGGAACATAATAACAAGTAGGTAATCTATATACAGTTGCACCACGCTCATAATTGCGTACTGGTCATGTTTGTAAGCTTAATCGAGTCAGAAAACTTGATTGCTTAAAACCAAGATCCATGAATATATGGATGGCGATACAATTGAAGTAGGTTCATGCGACCTAGCACCGCGCACCAAATTAGAGCACAATCGAAAATTCATATCGAAAGATACTTATTGCCAAAGGTGTTTGTGTGCTCAAAATGCTGCTGACCAAACATAAACTTTTTATCTCATATGAAAACTTAATTCATTACAATAACCAAAGAGTCGAACGAAGTTTTTTCATTTGCCGAAATCAGGCAAAAATGATGATTTTCCATACCACTTGTACGCTAGTTTCCTTTCCACCAAAACTCTGCGAAAACGTAAATGAGACTATGGCCTAGGGCAAAGCAAGCGTGTAAATTTAAAACAGAGCCTTTTCATTGTTTGTTCCGCAAATTCGTGTTTGTTTTGAGATTTAGAACGATATTAATACCTTCGACATTGAACGTAGTGCTGGGAAAAAGAAAATACATTAGTAATGATTTATGATTTTATGTATTTTTATTTGTCACTGCTAGATTCCGCGGATTTGAGCTAACGTCACCTGCTCACTCCGTTCTAGTTCTAGTGTTTCATGACCCATTTCATTTCATTTAAAAAAAAATTAAAATGGAATCGAAAATTACTGAGTGTAAATAAGAACGAGATTGAATATTTTGACAGTCATAGAAAAACGGTAGTCGCTACATCTGCTATTCGTTTTCGTAGAATCGAAAGAAAAAGGGGCTTTGCCTTTCTTGTTTTGTGTGTGTACACTCAGGTTTTTTTTTACGCGGGGGATACGAGCCGCGTAAATGAAAACCGCGTAAATGAAAACCGCGTAAATTTCAAAATCCGCGTAAATGAAAACCGCGTAAATTTCAAAATCCGCGTAAATGAAAACCGCGTAAATTTCAAAATCCGCGTAAATGAAAACCGCGTAAATTTCAAAATCCGCGTAAATGAAAACCGCGTAAATTTCAAAATCCGCGTAAATGAAGACCACTTAAATTTAAGAATCCGCGATAAAGGGAACCTCATTGATCGATACCGCGTAAATTTCAAAATCCGCGTAAATGAAAACCGCGTAAATTTCAAAAACCGCGTAAATGAAAACCGCGTAAATTTCAAAAACCGCGTAAATGAAAACCGCGTAAATTTCAAAAACCGCGTAAATGAAAACCGCGTAAATTTCAAAATCCGCGTAAAAAAAAACCGCGTAAAAAAATACCGCGCAAAAAAAAACCGCGTAAAAAAAAACTTGAGTGTATTTATTAACGAATGAGACAGTGAAAATACGATAGGGTGATCCATTGGATTTCATCGATAATTGAGTAGATATGAGCGTTTTTGGCCCTGATCACCACCACCAAACATACACTCCTGAAACACATCAAACGGCCAACCTATAACTGATACCTTGATTGTCTTGAAAACACCTGTCTGTACTAACAGCAAAGTAACAACAATTGCGCCTAGTGCTTCCAAACCAACAACCAGCGTCATGAATAAAGAAGTAAATACCTATCAAGGTGGATGTACAATAACGACCCGTGAGAACAAGAAACAAACAAGAACAAGCTACCGTGAACAGTAAAAAAGCAGTACTCCGAATTTGCTAACCCAATACAGAGGTGAACTAAACACTAAACACTACAAACGAAAACAAGAAAAAAATGCGTTAGCTTTCGACGAAGATAATTTTTGTATTATCTGTAGGGATGGAATGGCGCGCAAATTTACTAAAACAATTCCATACGAAACAGTACTTTCACATGCGTGATTCTGACTTTAATATACTGCGAATCCACATTAGTTGTACTTTTACATATTTGGAATTTTTGAGGCATTTTTCTAGGTGACCCACGACCAGGAACAATAGGACATTGCAAAAAAAAATAATTCTTGAAGCCCCCCTCCCCCCTCCTCTCATATTGTGACAAATGTCAAAGTAAGCTCAGATGCCAAATTTCACATCATTTGGACAATTTTAGACTCCCGCCTACTTCGCTTGAAATTTTTGAAATTGGTGCTATGGGAAAATATAGTGGAAAAACATCAAATGCTATAACTTTTGAAGTAGCAATCAGAAAATTACAATGTATACATCTTTTTAAAGGAAATAACCTTGGTATTTGCATGGAGGTATTTTTTGTTTCCATAAAAATGCTGGAAAGTGGGGTACTGGGCCATTCGGTCCCCAAAATAATTTTTCTTCACCGTGATGCAAATCATACATATTTTGCAGTTTTTCTAATGTGAAAAAATCTCAGAAATTGAATGGAACCCTCTTGACCTTTGTCCGAATACGAGAAGTTAGGGTTATAGGGCCTTAAACTATACGGATTCTGTTATGAGGAACGAAATGCATATTTCTAAACTTTCATTGCAGCTATAATTAGTTTTAAAATCCTATAATGCTGATCTCATTTCTGTGTTGTTATGCTTTATCATGTTCATAACTAATCTAGTTACACCTTTTTCAACCATAGGGTCCCCTTTTTGTTATTTGTTATTGCGATTTTATTAATAAAGGTTTTAACCTCAGGAATCATTTGCCTCTTTCGGAAATAATACACATTTCAAAATAATCCAATAAAAAAAAGAAAATTATTACGCTCGTCTATCCTAGGCGCATTGCTTATTGTTGCGCGTGATCTTTCTCGGAAGGGAAAGGTTAATTATTGTTTCAGTTTGTTGGTTGTTCAGTCAGTTCAGTGTACATCCATGTCGTTGCCGCCAGATCAGTTTTGGTTTTCACTGTTGGATGCTTTTTAGCTTCTTGTGTTTCTGAGTGACTTTGGTGTATCCGTCTCCATTTTTGGTTATTCCTGCACTAGGTGTACTGGACGTTGGTGTAGGGTTATCGACGATTATTGTTAAGCCAGCATTCTGTTTAGTAATCGACTGTTTGTTAAAAATAAGAATACCAGAGGAACTCCAGATGTCTCTCGTAACGGATTCCACTTGTCCCTATTTCTAAATGATTTTTAAAATGTAATGGGAGCTGGTGCGCGAGGCCAAATCTTGTAGGCGAATGTCAGTCATATCCTTGTCCATGTATACAATGATCTTGGTTTTAATATTGTCGTATTGCATGTTGTTTATCATAAAGTATTCTGTCTCGAACAGCATATTCAACGTTATCAGTACCACGTTTCTAGTGTGATGTAGTTGGTTGTGGGGCACTACCATAAAATCAAGCTCCTCGATTTACCTTTAACATTTTCCAGTTTTCTATCCAGACATCACACTGAACCTCAGACCCATGTGCAAGGGGAGGGTTGTAGGGGATCAAACCCGTCCTAGGAGGGTTTTGAATCACATTTAAAAATTTATAAACTTCCTGTTCAAGAAAAAAATATACTGGGAGCCGTTTTGACACATAAAATGACGCTTGAACGCGGCTACTCTAGAAATAAGTCGATGAAGTAACCAAGGAAGAAACTGTGCGAGGGCGGCTTCTCTGGATCGGTTCACGACAAGTTTCGATATTAGCAGCAGTTGTGAGCAGACTAGTTGTCAACAGCAAATTCAGTCAGCGGGAGCTAAGCAGGAAAAACACAAAGTCAGAGAAAATCGGGATATCTGAGTCTGCGAAGATTTCACTGCCGATGATTTCTACGTTCGAGTGGCTGACAGCTAAATGACTCACGAAAGTTGGCATCGGTATCGTGAGAAATACCGCCGCCGGGGAACTCTCAGCACTAGCTGGCAGATGCATAGGAACGAGTAGCGCTGAGAAGGGTAAGTAACCCTAGGCAGACGGTTGTGAAGAGATGTAAAGCATTATGATCGACACATCCGGATCGGTTTGTGTCTCAATAGGTACCGATATTTGCAGCAGACCTGAGCAGGTCAGATATACTGCGAAGGTTGGACAGCAAGCAAGAAAAAACAGCAATGAAAAAACATGAGTAATTAACACAAAATAAAAAGAGCAAAAGCACAATCCCTACAGAAATAGTACCTATCAGTTGCCCCAGATGGATGAGGATTGCGAGGATCCTTTTTGCTCCTTAGTGGAAAAAAATTGGGTAAAAACTAATTTTTCTCTAATAAGGAGAAATTTGCTTAAAACCACCTTTGCGCGTTAAGGACACAAGACCTATAACTAAATTGGTTATGGAATTTGCGTTTCGACTTCGTCTCATCAGAATCCGACACTAACTGGGTCAAAGGACAAAGCTAACGTCGGATTGATGCTAGCTCCAAAAAAACGGAGACACTAAAATTGTGTAAATAAGCAAACCCTAACTAGCTTAGTCCTGTTACTAAGTTCGTGTCAGATTCTGATGAGACGAAGTCGAAACATAAATTCCATAATTAATTATGTTATAGATTTTATGCCCCCAACGCGCAAAGGCGGCTTTAAGCAATTTACTCCTTAGTGGAGAAAAATTAGTTTATATCCAAATTTTTCTCCACTAAGGAGAAATATAGCATAATGCATCTTGCATTGGTTTGCTAAGCCAAACTAAATGTTTCGATTTAACTAGTTCTCATCAGCTTTAAAACGAACTTCTTTTCTTGCGGGTCATCATGCTTTACTTACTGGTTTGCTCAGGAACACAATCAGTGTCTCCGGCGTCAATCCGGTGCTAGCTTGATCCTGTCACTAAGTTAGTGTCGGATACTGATGAGACGAAGTCGAAACGCAAATTCCATAGCTAACTTTGTTTTATTTCGGGATTTTTCAAAGCAAATTCAGTTCTTAAACAATGATAGTTAACTACTGAAAATAAAGGCACTGAATGATAATTAAATGAAACAAAAAATATAAAAGACGAAAGAAATAAATCATTAACCAAATTCGGCAAGCCCCATTTACCAACACATAAAACCCCCCTTGCCACCTAACTTTATGACTATCAATTCTGCCGAATCACTTTCTTTCAGCACTCGAGGGTGAAAATTGATCCATTCGGTATGCACTACCTACCCAAGCTCTTTCTATCCATTGACTGAAGGTGCTCCCATTCTTTCAACATCACGCTAATCGTAACGTTGCCTGCGGGAAGGGAGGAGTTTATTTCCTAATCGCAAACGGGGAATGGTGGTTACCTCCCAGGTTGTGAATTAATAGTCAACTCACGAGCCGAGGAAAGAAAAACTCTACTACCGCTAAGGTGCAAATTGATCCCTACACTTTAGGCCAAGATTGGTTCCGGGAAAACTCATTCCGAAAAAAAGCTTTTCGTTTTTGGTGAAAGGTTTTTCCGATGAAGGATAAGTTATAAACTGTTGTTTCTTTTTTGTTTGGTGTGGAAATGGTAGTCATCCGGCGTTTTGGTGTTAGTGAAGTAAAAAGAAGGAGGGCAAATTGATTTTTTTTGTGCTGCTGCAAAATAATAGGGGTCAACTGGAACTAAATCGAGCAGCCAGTTTAGTTCATTGGCGGATTGCGGACATTGATTTTAGGGCACAACTCGTAGAAGAGTGTATTTTGGTTTGATACAAGGAGACTGATTTAGAAACGGTCAGTATTATACTATCAGTATTAGACCATCCTTTCTCCCTGATCATTTTTTTATTTCATATTATTCTAATATTTTATATATTTATATGATATACCGGATTCGTAAAACCACCACAGGGAAGCATGTCAAGTCAAAGAATTGAAAAAATGGGTTAGGTACGGAATTTGCGTTTCGACTTCGTCTCATCAGAATCCGGCACTAATTTAGTGACAGGACAAAGTTAGCGCCGGATTGACGCTAGCTCAAATGAAAACGAAAACACTATTTGTGTTGCAGAAACAAAACCCTAGTCCTGCGTGATGTCCCGCAAGAAAAGGGTTCTAATTTAGTTATGTTTTTTTATTTCGATTATAGAGGTTTTAACCTTAAGGTGCCCTTCGGGTAAGAAAAATCTCCAACCCTATGTGCGGGGTTGAGATTCAGACCCAGGTGAGCTGCGTACAAGGCAATCGATTTACCAACTACGCTATACCCGTCCCAATAGTTGTAGGTGTTGTGCTCTTCACGTGCAAGGTTTTAAACAACAAATAATGTTTACCTAAATTTTTCTCCACTAAGGAGAATTATAGCATAATGAAAAAATAGTTTAACAACTTAAATTCCATTCGACATTTTTTCTAATTATTGCCTAAACATAAACGTTACTTGTTTTTATCGTGTTTCAAATGATCCTTTCGGATAAAATTCCTGATCAACCCAAAAATCTAATCAGCAGCTTGTAGTTGTAGAATCACATCAACATTCGTCATTTCGATGAACCATTCTTGGTGTCTCATGCTGCAAGCTTTTCGCTATTACGTTTGGTCATTTTGTAACCCGACGACCTAGTACATCAAAATATGCCGCTCTATTTATGTATGCTTCATGTCTAACACAAGCGAAGTGCAACAGGAACTCCTGTACAAATTCCCGACGAAATCGCTAGCTTGAAATGTGCGACCGTTGAACACAATCTAGTTTCACCGATGCTGCACTGATAGGCAAAAGCAACCACTCGACTGGTAAACTGTACAAATGACAATCTGACCCCGTAGCTGGTTGCCAAATTTAAACAACTGTGGTTTCTATCACTAACCGCTACTAAAACCGACGACGACCGGCGAAAGTCAATGCACAACCGGGGATTGTCCTAAAAGAGATGCTATATTTTGCGTTGGACATTTCAGATGTTAGAACGCATATAATGTACGACAACGGGTGGATATGGGCCCGTTTTGTGTTTATCAACCGAGATCGAGCCAGCCACCGGTAGGCAGTGTTCTAACACATGCACGCATAAATTATGAATGCAGCGCATAAATGATGATGAGGGCACGACTAGTTGCCGGTTTCGAAACAAAAATGTAAAATAAGCTCCACGCGATGGTTGCGCCGATTAACTTCCCTGTTCGACCGCAACGTTTTGTCAGACGGCCCTCGCTAGGCTCGACGACGCAATAAATTTATGCGACCGGCAAAATATAAACGTCGGTCGGTCGGTCGGTTTGGTCGGGCGGGGTTGAAGCAGGTGACATCTCAATTAGGTTGATTCAAATACCATGAGAAAAGCACTTCAAAATCCGCTTGAATTACTCAGCAGATCGGATCGATTGAACATTTCAACTACCAGCCGGCGACGACCGTTCAATGCAAGCTTTCTCTCATTTTCCTCACGTTTCACCGGATCATAAAGCACCAACGCCACTTGACCACCGGTTGGCTGTTTTCCTCCCGGTCCGTACACCGGTCGAGTGCTGCGCGACGCGAGGTTAACCTGTTTCTGATCCGAGAGCTCTCATCGTGACTGTCGTCCCACTCACAGTGATTATGGTTCGTTCTTTTTTAATGACAGACACATATCTCCGTTTTCATTTTATAATCATTGAGGGAAATAAACCGTTGCCCATCTCTCGCCTGCAACAGGCTTGTGTTTATGTTATCACTCTCTGTTCGGAGTTCCGTACCGTTCTTGGCCGAGAAGCAGAATCCTTTGCCATCGCAAGCAGAGACAAGGAAGTGAATGGTGGCGTGGGCGTACGCAGAGTATGCAGTGGAAGGTTTAATTTGTATTTCTACTTGTGCTGGATCACTTGAAGGACTCGAGATACAAACGGGGGTGAAGAAGATGAAAAAAACTGGGCTGGAAAGCAGGAATGCTATAAGTTTACGGTTTACCACTAAACCACCCATTCGTTCGCGGTTCGAAACAACCGCAGTTCGTGAGAAGTTGCGGTAAATAACGAACGCCCCCACCCTACATCGTGTGCTAGCCACCAGAGTGACAGAAGCAGAGCTTTAGGGAAGCGGTATGGTACGGAAAATTTTATTTTTATAGGCGGTATGGTGCAGTTTCGGGGTTTGGAGTTTAATTCGAGGAAGGGAATCAAGTTTACGATTTTGAACTGATCCAACGGACTTATACATTTTCAACGAATAAAATGGATATCGCTATAATCATAAGATAACTACAGTTTGGTTTGTTCGATGGAAGAAATAGTGAAAGCAGCGGCGAATTGTAAGGTTCCTTTTTATGATTGTTATCGTTTTATCAACTGCCACCGGTAAAGTTTTTTTTAGCTAGAATTATATTCATTATGCACATCGATAATCTACCATTCTTCTATCAAAATACCTTCTCCTAACAAGATTTTATTTAATTCTGATCGGGATTAATTCAAACATTAAATCACTAATCCGTCCAATTAAGGGTAGAGTTTAGTCTTAAACCGCCATTGAAATTCTTATCACATAGGTCGTTGACAAACAGAATAACTAACAATGGGACAAAGTGGCTTCCTTGAGGAGTTTAAAGAGCGTCCGGAATCAGATTGCATCAAAAGAAAAGGATCGACTCATTTCACTCATTCAACCGATCGTTTTCAAACTTTCAGGGAATAAAATGACACATTATTAAACTTTTACCATTGTTGCTTTATTCAGTTTCATAGAGATAACCAAATCCATTATATCTTGTACAACGTTTGGGCACACTTGTTTTTGTGTTAAAATGCATTTCTTCTCTTTTCTGCTTCCGATTTATCTTCCTTAGAATGCTTCCGGAGCAGTGGTACGAATTTTCATTATCAAATCCAAACTTCCAGTTGAACCTACCGCAACCAACATTAAAATCCAAAGCCTTCCTCAATCATTTACTTTCAAATTGGAGGAATTTTCACGACAAAACTGAACGCTTCAATTTCAAACTGATGCTCTTTCATGCACCAACCAAATCCGTCATCTGCGCTGTAGTGGCCAGCTTATGTTAAATGTTAGTAAGTTTAGAATTTTTTGCATACATGAACAGTGTGTCGTCTGTCTAGGGTAGTTTTGGCCCTTCACAGGACCAATGAAATTTAGGAAATGACTGAGCGGCGCAGCTGTTTGAATTAATGATGCAAATCACAATTGTAATTTGAACATAATAAAGCATGATTTTTAGATTTGTTACTTCATCAAGTTTAAATAAATCTGTCGAAAATTAGCAGCTTTGTTCCGGATTAGCTGCTTCAGATGGGTTAATATTTCTCAACGCACAGCAATTCCGGTGCGTTCGAGGGTTAAATATGCTTTGGTACTAAATTGACCTCCTTAGCCTTGCACTACTCCAGAACATCTTTTGAGTAATAGCACGAGGCTAAATCAGGCTAGATAAGCGTAGAGCTATCGTAAGACCTTAAAAAGTAGATACTTTTGGTGGCATTCCATCAAGTACTGCCCATCGACCATATCGGTTGACACGTACCAGGTGCTCCGCTTTCTTTATGAGCAAATTGCCTGCCAAATCATGTATTACAAAGCGTTAGGAATATATGGAACCACTCGAGGATGTTCTCTTGGAGGAATGCTGTCACCCTTTCTGTGATCCCTGGTACTGGACGGACTCCTGAGCGAACTGGAACGTCTGGTATTCGCATTTAGGGAGTTACGCAAACGACGTTGTCATCATTGTTAGAGGCAATGGATGAATCTGCAATTTGAGATCGTATTCAAACTGCTTCAAATATGACATGGCAATGGCGTAAATGGCTGTCACTTGGTGTCAGTAATGCTTCATCACAATCGACTCAGTTTTTCCATCTCTAGATCAGCGTTGCATTATTTTCGAACTCGAATGCGATCCGAACACGAGAATTCCTAGGGCTCTGAATCATGTTGGAATATTTTTCGGATCTCCATCCGACCTTGCGTTGCCAGTCTACATTATCCGTGAAGGCCCGCCATATGCCCAGTTTCCTCGATTGCCACTATCAGCGCGTACAATGTCTGTCCCAACATCGACGATCTCTTACAAGTAACTCTGCAGAGCATAACTTCAGCTGGCTCATGGCTACATTCAGCTTACGTGTTTGATCGTGTTAAACAATCTAATTATATATGGTCTCTCTTCTGGCATTCGCACTACATGTCAAGCTCTCTGTAGTCTGCCGTGTTCTCTCCATGCTTCCGATGTAAGCATTTTCTACGGTGGAGCCGAGAATATAATGCAGAATTCATATCTCAAACACACCGAGCACTCGAATGTCTGTTGCCTTCAACGCTCATACCTCATGGCTGTACAGAGCACCAGAGGATATCAGTGATTTGTATAGAACAAATTTTGTTCACGTCTACTATATTGTGTTAAACGGGGTTTTCGATCCGCGCATCATTAAAGTTTCTACAGGCTATTGTGCAAAGCGGCGTCCTGGCAGCCATTAGACGTTCTCGGCTCAAGACGCACGCCTCAGGTAGAAACCTTTTCATGCCATTATGTACGTTCCCAGAATACTTCACATACACTGCACATGTGCACAGGTCTTGAGAACGGATTTCACGGATTGATATGTAGAGGGCGCCACTGCTGCCGTGGATGAACTGCGTCTGCTTGGAGCGTATCTAGGTAGTTAGTATTCCGGTGCTTTCCATGCAAGCCTGTCATGTGTGCGTGTTTTGTCCGCCATATTGGAATTGCACTTTTTATTTTTGATACATATTAACTCAAATTCGTGTTTATAAATCACTGAACCCTTTTTTCTCCATTTTGGCTGAAATACCATATTGCAGCGGTTCTCAACCTTTTTCGTCATGCGGACCTCTTCGTAATCACTTAGGGTTTTTTGGGGACCCTTACGGCTTAACATCCATTTTATGTACTATCCAAATGTTATTTTCAGTCTGTTACAAAAAGCTACATCCGAGATAAATAATCTTTTCCGCGGACCTCTGGTAACTACATAACGGCCCTAGGGTTGAGAACCGCTGCCCCATTAGATAGCCCATTTTGAATTTCGAAAAACTGACTTCAGATTCGTAATCAACGGTGTCCAAAACCCATGATTCCATGTAATTGTTACAAAATATTGACATTCTACCGGGAATAATTCATCGAAAGTGTTCTAAAAACCTTAAACACGTTTATCTCAAAAACATGATTTTTAAAAACTGCTTACAATCTCATTTGAAAACGGTTCAATTTAAAAACTTTTTCTTTTAATCTCTCGAATGAAAACCTGTTTCATTGGAGGAATGGTCTATAAAACCTACAATTTTTTAGTGAAGACTTAAAGTGGAAAAAGGGCATAAAAATCCATCTCAAAGTTTGAGATCGCACCATTACGTCAAATTTGAAGCTGTATATTCGCTCTTAGTTTATTACTCCAATAGCAATTTAGTTGACTTTAGAGCCTTATTATTAGTTTTGTGTTTCAGATCGATCCCGAGGCAGGCTGTACACGGTTTTGAAATTCCACGCGCATCTAACCTTAGACAAAATGTCATCACGTACGCTATTTTGTTCTTTTTCCGTCTTAAAAAAAATTGTAAATAAAGACGAAAATATGAGCCTTTACTTCCCTAAAAATGTTTCCTTCTGTTATTTCATTGACTTACAAAAAATTCCAAATATTGCTTACTTTTTGGTCATTTGAGTGAGAAATGCACAAATGCCTCTCACACTGCTCGAATATCAACATGAATGATGTCGATGAATGATAGTTCCATTTCTTTGCACATAAGACTTAGAGAGTGCATCGTCTTGTTTCAATCCATCTGACGGTTACAAATGATTTTGATGTCTCTCCGGTTATTCTGACCCTTGATTTTGGTCCATCTAGTGTCATACGAATTGTCTAAACCAGTTTGTCACGGAAAACCATGTTCAATCATTAGCTGCCACAGTTTGTTTCGTTTCACACAATCGTACGCCGCCTTGAAATCCACAAACAGATGGTGTGTATAGTTTTTCTTGAAATTGTATAAATAGGAGTTCCGTGAGTTTCGGGTAAATTCTCTGAATTTAATATTTTTCTAAAATTTCTAAGACTTTTTTCGGGGCTATCTTCATCTCCATGGTATACTTGACTCCATGTTTTGTTTTTGATACATACAATCTCTTTGAAGTCCTAATGATTGGAAAGGTAACCAATAGAAATTATGGCGCTGTGCTAAATATCCATTTTTAAAAGTCCCTAGGTTTATTGGGGAAATCGAAAAAAAATTGGGAAATATCTTTTCTTTTTAATAAACCGAAGATGTTAAAATATTCTTCTTTAGTCCATGGATATAGTCTCACAACCTTTTCTGATTGTTTAGTTTAAGTTTTCCTAGAGGCGATCTTTCAGTGCAAAATTTTAAAAAAAATGTTCTTTTTTTGCTTATTTTTCAACTCTAAGATAAAAAAATATGCTCAAGAAAAGATTTACTCGTATTTGACTTGGTTCGTCCGCTAGAGCCCATCAAACGGATTTCCATTTAAGGCTAACAGAATTGGGTCAAAAAGCTGACAAAATCGGGGGCTGATAAAATGGAATCTCGACTGTATCAATTTTGGACACATTTTTGAAGTTTACATAAAATTTGTCTTAGTACGTTGCAAAATATGCCTTGATCCACGTCAATATGTTGAATATTTTTATTTAATCACTCCCGTAACTTTCACGAAAGTGGTTTTGCGAAAAGTCGTTCCTTTTGTTACGGTAGCTCCGCTATGTGAACTGTAGGAGCCTCCAACGTGCTGCTGTTCTAAATCCGCTGCGCGTATTTGACCCGAATTCCATTAATTTGTTTCAAAACATTATATCCCCTAGAATCCATGGAACCACTAGAGGATGCCCTGAAGGAGGAATGCTGTCACCCCTCTGTGCGGTTCCTGGTACTGGACGGACTACTGAACGAACGGGAACATCCGGGATTCGCAGTGAGAGAGTCACGCAGACGACATTGCCATCACTCTTCGGGCCAAGGATCAATTTATGATTCTGGACCGTATTCAAACTGTTTTAAACATGACAAGAAAATATGGGAGAATTTTAGTTTTGTAAGCATAATTCGAAACATAAATATCAAACATAATTTACGTTAGGTTTTGTGCACTTTATGCGCAAATTGGTTTAATCCAATTTTATCCTTTTGGGGATTAATATTGCATAGTGCCTGGCGTTTGGTTACCTAACCAAAAGACAAGAGTTCGTTTTAGTTTTCTCAAGCTTTTGCCTTTGATTCCCAGGAAATCACTCTGGAGAAGCAAGTTGCTTTAGCCGTTCACATGTGTCGTGTGACGGTTTGGATTATTGTGTCCAACTAGTGCTAATTTGGGTACTAGTTTAGATACTTCGTCTAACTTGACCCCAAATTGGCTCTAATTACTGATGAGATGAATTCGAAACACAAAAATCATTCTTAATTTAAGAGACAGAAATCAAACTGAAACCACCAATATTTGAACCACTATCGAATTTAGTAGTAATAAGTAATAGTAGAATATAGATAGTAATAATAGATAATGAACTGCCGTGGAATCAGCATATCAAAAGAACTACCGTAAAAGCCTTGAAATTTATCATGTTATGCCGAAGTGTCTTAGCAAAATGTGGCTTGAAATCGAAAATGGCATACTGGTTTACACTTAATTTATAAGACCAATAACTGACTTTAATTATTTGAAAGCCCAAAGTAAAAAACAAAAAGCCGGGGAGTAGAACTTTCAAAGATTCAAAAACTGATTTGTCTGGCAGTCAAAGACGCAACGAAATCAGCGCAACGAAATACCCCTTAGTAAAGTGTGATGTACGTGTAAGAAAAGAAGTTCTGTTAAATTGTTAAGAACTAGTGAAATCGAAAATGTTAGGCCGAACTAAATAGGATATTTTCAAAAATGCTGTCGAAGTTCAAAAGTATATAATTTTGTCCGTTAAACTTTGATTAAATTTGAGACAATCCAGCGCGGTTTTGGATATTTACGCCATCTTGGTGAGAATAAGTAACCATTGTTCTCAAGCGCAACAATGCGCATTTCCCACGAATATTCAATGTCCAATTGTAATTGTTCCTATTCTTGCGGATCAATTTGAGCTTGCTCCGGTAATGTTATAATCAGAATTATGATATTATTTTCCTTATCCCGTAACAAGAGAGTAGTATTTTCTCTTGTTTTATATATTCTGATGACATTCAATTAGCAAGGAATTGAAAAATACGAAAGGTTCATTAAAGCCATAGTGCTCAAGTAAGTGCAAGTTAAAAAGTACAGTAAGTAATAAAGTTAAACGTGGAATACGGTTACGAAATTTCTCGACAAAGACCTGACCCGACCGTAAGAGATTTGTAAAATATAGTCGCGGTGAATAGTTTGAAATTCGAAATGGTCTTGACGATTTGGCACCAGAGGTCGATGTTTGACGTCGTTTTGATATCCAACATGGCGACTTCCGATTTAACGAAATTATCTAATCCAATCAATAGCATTTTAGGAATGGTTTTGTAGGCGCTAGAGGTCGATGTTTTACGCCATGTTGAGGTTTCGAAAATACATACCCATAGGTTCGGGCCATATGTCTTCAAGATCCACCCTTTTTGCATTTTTCCAAAAATCTTTTGTATTCAGTATTTTCCAAAAAATCTTTTGGGATAGCTGGTGTGTGCATTGGGCCGAAGTCTCAAGGGTTGCTGATTCGGATCCTGCCTCTGAGGTGATTTTTCATACAATTGTTTTCGTTTTGCTTACCATTTCGATATGTTTTCCTTGTTGGATACCACCAAAAAGTCTTAAGTTTTTAATGTATTTGCACCATTGAGCAACTACCAATAAATCGCAATCTACAAGATGCATGAAAAAAATGGTAGAACTTTTACGCCCAGAAAGTGTAGAGTAGATTGAAAAAGTCGAAGTCACAGGTGGAATTGTTACTGCGAAATAGAATCTTCAAGAAATAAGCTAATTAGGTACGCTATATGACAATTTTTTTTGTAGAATTTGATTGCGTCTTCAAGAAGCATTACAAGGCCAGTTCCGTTCAAATTCTTGGACAAACGAATGGAAGAGTGCCGTAGGAAATTTTGTGACAGAAAAGGGATCAAACTTTAAAAAGCCATGTTTGGCAAGCAATTTGTAGATACCACCAGAAAGACAACTTTAGATTAGATATTTATTCAAACGAGTGTCTTTGAATGATATTGCTAGCTTTACTGGCAGTAACTGCTTTTTCTAAACTGTCTTGATGATTTATCGCTATTCAAATTATACACAACAGTAGCACAGAGACATCCGTAATTTATCTGCATTACTATGATCATCGGAAGTGGAATTCGACTAGTTTTGCAAGTAGGATGATTGTGGAATCAAATATATAAATTTCTTTTCTGACACTTTGAACTGCGTTGTTTTGATACGGAATCGTTTTACCAAATCTATCCCATCGTTTGTTAATAGATGCTTCTTACTCACAAAAACATAATTTACGTATGAAAACCAAATTACAATAAGCCAAATTTATCAATGCATCATGCCTAATACAGCTTAGAACGTCAAAATAATTACAATCAGAAAGAGCAAACAGACCTCAATTCGTCGTTTAAACTACAAAATACTTTGTAACCAGCAAATTGCATCACTATTTGGACAATTGCAATAAACTCTTATTGATTTTGAAATGTATTCTGAAGAGCTCAAATCAGTTATAGGTTATTGGTTATAGTCCGACCGGCAACAGCCTACTAGCAAATAACTAATCATCAGTTCAAACAAAAGATTTTTTGTTCGTTCCTCCACTCTTAATACCGGATCACTTTGTGTTCCGGCTGGTGTCAAAATTTTCTCTTGGATTCTTCTTATATCGTTTTTTACTCCGTTTTTGGGTATTCGACAATCTCATATAACTTCTATTGATTCAACTAAGAACACAACTTGTGTTCCGGATTGATCCCGAAGGGCTTAAAACTCACAGGAGGGCGCAACGTGCGCAAACCCAATTTGGCCAATACAAACAGTATTGCAATTGGATTTCTCCCATTCTCGTCTCCCCGTCGTCTGTCAGCCTTTTTAATCCGTAGACACAAAATATAACGACACAACATGTGACACAACTTCCTCTACCCACCTAAATACACATCCACTGACTGCTGCCGCCGCCACCACCGCCGCCGCCGGGATGGATGATGACTGAAATGTGTTGAACCTAGTGTTGAAAATCCCCTACTTATGACGCCCATTTCCGAAGAGGCAATGGGCCGGGCTGGGTTGGGCGATATGTTCGCTCGAATAGGAACTTTCCCACTCCTGTAGGCTTTTGTTCTTCCTTCTTCGAGTGTCACTTGTCCGATATATGGGTTCGATTCCATCATTTACAGGCGAGACGCTCGTCAACAGGCAATAAGGGGTGGGGGTCGGTCGGTTGGAAACCTGGATAGAAGGGAAATAAAAAATCAAACATTATTGTACACAACATATATATTATCACGTCAGCCGGGTAGGGGGTAGGGTTTTGACGAATGGTTGTTTGAGTGCCTGGCAGGTTGAAAGTGGAAGAATAGTAACTGCTCTAGATTTTGCAGGGTTATGTGTGGAATAAGCGAAAGTAAATTACAGCATGGGTACTACATTCCAGTGTGGTACTTGACCTTCTATTCTAAATGCGGATTTTTTGTGTGCAGTACAGGACTCAAGCAAGGCGCTAGTGACACTAAGGTTGATAGCAAAGTTGCGAGGAGAAAAAGTGCTGAAGCTGAAACTGATATTTCGACGTCATATACGAGAAACCTTCTCATAGGAAAAACTATTGATTAAAATAAGTGTTTTCCACTGTTAATAATAAACAACCATTGCATACTGTTAGGTTGAAAGTAATTCATTTAACCCAATCAAGACAAAACTTAAAATAAAAGTTTTACTTTGAAACTGAGAGTTTATCGGTTGTTTCCTGTTAAAAGCGAAGAAACTCTTATTTTTACCAATTTTTCAGTGCTTCCAGCAAATCAAAGCGATGATGTAGTAGAAGCCAAATGGATTACCAGCTTCCACTATGACATGCTCCACAATATAAGCTCCAATTTAGCTTCTCGTTGCCACTCTGTTGACAGTCTTAGAATTTTTCCTGCTCGAGACTAAAGAGTAGCCAGACACTGATGAAAATATATTCGTGGTGATAAACTAATGTAGATAGTATTAGTAAAATTGAATCGGAACAATATTTTTACGGAATGAACTAAATTAAATACTACTAAGTGTACTAGCAACTTCTATTATTGTTTTTCTCAGTGCCCCCGCGCTACCTAACTGTAGTCATCAGTAGATTAATCTCACAACCAACCAACCGACTTGCACTGGTTGACTCAGATTTTCCTGCCACTTGAAGCAATCCTTCCTAGAAATTTTTTACAAGTGTGCGCACGGAAAATCTTACTTTAGAGTTCTTAAGGGACGATGTGGCTTGTTTTTGTCAGTTGGACCGAACTTATACTGAGCTTTATCTCAATTTAGTACGTTAGTTGCGCAGCTCAAAAATGACCTCAAGAAATCTGCATATATCGGTTTGTTTTGACAAGAAGTTCTAACAGTGCATTTGGCAGCTTAATGGAGAATAGAAAAAACAACTTAATTTTTTCATTCATCAGCCTTTCCGTGCGTAGGTTCGCAACGCCATTTGAAAAACAAACTACCAGAAGCAAAACACGCCAATGAAAGCATACACCGTTGCGAACTCAAAAAACGACTACAGAATGGCGAGAGGCGATCTTGCGAAGGGAAGCAAAATTATGTAAGCAAGTACCTACTGTGCAACAATCCTGATGAAGCGAAGGAACTTTTATCGTGCACTTATTCACATTCTACACGCTCTAGATAGGGGCACGACGGGTTCACCACAGCTTTCAATGTTGCTCTGCTCCATCCAGCAGAGGAAAAAAAAACCGGCTACCGCAGCTCATGTGAGCTAGCTGGGCCGCGCATAGAACCCACTTTTTTGTGGTTTACCTTTTAGTAGCCCGGATGCAGGACCATTAAAGATGTTGAAGTGTCGTTCGTCTCAGAACAACATCTGGCCTTAAGGGGAGTGCCACTGTTAATAATGCGCCCGTGTGCACATGGTTACGAGGTGAAAAATTGGCCCCAGGCGAGCCTCTGTCGTGAAGTTTGGGGGGTGATAAATTTAATATTTGCAATTGAAAGTCGCAATCCATTTAAATGGACAAATTTGTCTTTCAATATTACTTTATAATTTAAATATCGGCGTTTCAGTAAATATAAATCAAGAACAGTCGTTGTTCTCTTTCTTCAACGTTTCGGTACTTATTGAACCATTTTCAAGGAATCGAAAATCGATTTCTTGAAAAACGTCCAATAAGAGCCGAAACGTTGGACAAAGAGAACAACGAGTGTTCCTGGTTTATATTGACTGAAACGCCGAGCTTTTAATCATAAATTAGCACCATAACAGCCGAAAGCACATTTCAATATTATTCTAGTTCGCCGTACTCTGAAATATATACAAAGAAGAGGACATTGTCGAAAATTATTTGGAGTATCAGCTTCTCACATAGAGCAGTGAATAACAACGCTTGCATATTTAGCGAATTACGCATTTGGTCGAATTTTGCGTGTTTTTGTTGCCTGATATCAGTTATTGTTGGATTTGTGGAGGTTGGGATTCGTTTCGAGAACGCCGGTGGAAACGTCGAAATAGCTTATTTTCCACATTGTGGACGAATGTTCTGTTCTACTAATCAACCGAAGCCTTATGTCGATCCTTAACCGAAACGCTAATGATGTGAGCATAAAAAATACGTTGATCTCCTTCGACACCAGTTTAGCCTTACTAAACCGTAACGCGAGTGGCGTCGTGAAAACTGTCGAACTGAAGTTGAGAACAGCTCAAAGTAACGTCTGACGTTACTTTGGATGAATATGATCCAAGACTAACTTGACTTCTCCTTTCCAGTCTCATCTGTGATAACACTTTGCTTATTTTGCAGAATTGGTGTAAATTTCACTTCTTAAAATCGATTTTCACTGATTTGAACCAAGCTTAAAAGAATTGTCATCTAGGGCCAATATATAGTTATTCAAACGTTTGTGTCGATTGAATCACATCTTCGTCCACGCATTGCATTAGAACACTCATCCGACGAGTAACACTAATCGAGTTGGCATGTTTTAGATAATTTAGTTATGGAATTGGTATTTCGATTTCGTCTCTTCAGAATCTGACACAAACTTAATGCCAGGACTAAGCTAACGCCGGGTTGACTCTAACTCCAAAAACGAAGACAATTAGTTAGTGCCGGATTCAGATGAGATGAAGTCGAAACTTCCACAACTAATTTAGTTATAGTTGTGTGTACTTCGCGCGCAAATGTATTTTATGTAATATATCTATTAGTGGAGAAAAATCAGTTCTTGCCTAAATTTTTCTCCTTTGGGCGAAATATGGTATGGAGGAATTTTTAGTTGGATGAATATTGTTTGATTTGTTGTAGCGTATAGGTTAGAAAAATTTCACCAATATTTACAGTCGGTAGTTTTTAGCGAACAATCTACTTTTAAAATAGCCTACTATAACTATTTTAAAAACAAATACTTTGCTTAATGTGATGACCAAGAAAGTCGTAAATATCTGTTAATTTCTCAGTGTTTATTTGAACCCATGGTGACTGAGGCGTTGCATATGCGGGGGTAATACGCATTGGTTTGTCGGAGTGGATTAATTACTTCATATTTGATCTTAGTGTATGAGGTGATATTCATAATTTACTTTAATTTTTTTGTCAAATTACTAGTAACGTTGGAATTCAGGTACTATATTTTCACTTTGGTCATCTTTAGAGATGGTCGTGTTCCATTTTCGCCGCTCCCGAACCTGAGAATTATAATAGTAGGAAATTCGAACCCATCTGAAATCCAATTATTTAGTGTTAGAAACAACACAACGGAACCCAAAAATTCAAAAATAGAAAACCCAACTCCAAAGGTTTTGAATTTCAAGAACTCAAATCCGAGAATTTCTGAATTGTAAAAATTCGGACCCAACCATCTTTAATCATCCTATTTCTTTGTATCCACTAACCGATTGACAGCACTCTTACGTCATTTACAATACAATCAAGCTCTATAAATGCACTGTAAATGCATAAAAATACAGACCCACTGTATCATTCATGGCAGCTCTATGTAAGTATAAAGCATGTTTAGTTTAAATGTGCATTTAGTACTATTGTTGAGCAAATATAAAGCCAGTATATTGCTAATGTAATGCTGTAGTATTATTAGTCGCGTATCTCCTCTTTAGTATTATATTCGATTCATTTCATTGCAATCGAACCTATCCAATATAGTCCAGCCAGCAAAAGGAGCGCACAAGCCGTGACTGATGATGCAAGGTACCGATGTTCAAGATTCACTGAAGCGGATTCTCGTAAAGCAATATTGATACCACGGGAAAACCGAATCCTAGACGAAATTAAAATATTCATATCATATCTTTAGAAGAGTGTCTAATAAAGTTTCCTCCTTTTTTGTTTATCACATTGAAAAGGAAACATAAGCAAGTGTTGTAAAATCGTTGTCAATTTATTAGTGCCGATAACAGGCTTTGAATTGAAAGTTTTACGATGCTGGTGCTCTATAATGGCCATAAAAATGCAGAAAACGGCCTGTCAATCGCTGCACAATAATGGCACAAAATTTGGCCTTTTCCAGTATTAAATCAGAATATAGGATTTAAAGCATTGATAGGCTGCACTATACACAGACCTAAAGCAGATATAAAGCTACATTATAGTGCTTATTGGTTACTTTGCAACACTACATAGCTGACGTTTCATAACTTATATTATCACGTTAGTATTAAGGGAAGCATCTGGTGTAGTGGGCGAAAAAATCGATTTCTTTTTTATCCGGTCAATTGTTAGTATTGAACATCTAGAATAGTCACCCGACATCTCGGTGGCCAACGTTGAACTACTTTTGTTTTAAACAGCCATGCATTCTTCGCGCGTTTTTGTTATACCACACGCAGATTTTAATCTATCAGCAACAAGTTTCGACAAATTGACAGCGATAAAAATACAGTGTAAAAATACACTCTAAACTACTGCTACCCAAATTTTCAAGAGAAAGTACCCAATGTATCATTTTTACAGCATTTTTTTCCGTGATGAAATTTGATGTGGGACACCCTGTAATTGCCTTTTTTCTCGAAACCGGGTTTTTCAAATTGGCGAACACGATAACTCAAAAACTTATCAACGAATTGACTTGATTTTTTTATGAGAATGCACAATATGTGTAGCCTGTCGATGAACCACAGAAAACTGAATAAAAATTGTTTGTTCCTATTATTTTGAAGAAAAACGAGCGAATTTTGCAACAAAATATGAGATTTTTCGGTTTTCATGAAGTCATTTTCCGAATCTCAAACTTTTTTCCATTTTTTTTGGTTCATCGAGTAACTACAAGTCTAAGCTTTACAAATCTTATCGAATATTATGTATCAGACAATTTCATCAAGAGTTATCGTACTTACCACGGCGCCCCTCGACGTGGAAATGGTTGGACATCTACTCTTGAAACGTTCGCATGTGTGGCCCTGTGTGACTGAAGATATTTTTTTTTTCGTGCACAATGAATGTATAAATAGATCTTGATTTTACACAAAAGATCCATTACCGCCTTGCCTTCAAAATCGTAAAACAACATAACTTTCGGTTTGAGCACTTTACACCAGACGCTTCCCTTAAGGTATATAAAATTAGACATCAGTTTTCCCATTACTATATAATTGTCTCGAGTCAGTAAATATGCTATGTTATTGTATCTAAATTGTTGTGTTTCGATGGATTATTAAACACACTCCCGATGGTTGGTTGCCAGAGTTTAAGTTACATATTTTGCACATTGAACATTCGGCAGCCGGCTGCCCAGATCAATTGACACGTTGTAAAACTCCTTCGAATTTCATATATTTTTCGCATCACTTAATAAAATTAATCCCGATTTGGGTTACTATCCAACCAAGCTCACTAACCAAAACTCTCCGGTGTCCGTAACAACGGTTGTCTTATTATTATCCCCTCCCTTTTTTGAAAAGACGTAAGGACGTGGTGGTTGTCACCCGGCGGGCCAGAAAACTAATTTCGACGAAAAGTACCGCTAGTGTTCTGAGCATGCACTTAATCGATTTAATGTCTTCGGTAAAATATCTCGGGTGAAATTTATGAAATGTTTTGACAACTGCGCATTTGATCTAGATAATTTGAAACTGATCTAGATCAGTTCGATCTTTTGATAGAAGCGTCCTAGAACAAAACTTTCTTCTGAAAAGTTGTTTGTTTTAATTTTTGCAAAATTATCTTTGAAGACACTTACCTTCCATAATCTGTGTAAATGACTCTGTGTGGCAATACGGCAAATATCCCTGAAAGTAAATTTTCACGAACTTTATATTCATAAATCACTAGAAAAATATGTTATTATTTTCTTTAACAAAGTTATTTGTTTCCCATTTTTGGAATATCCTCCGAAGGCATGCTCTCTTCGACGAGAAAAGGATTCTTGTGCACTAAGTATGTATCAATAAAGTTCGATGTGTTGGTCAAAATATCATGAATATAATTAGGTTTAATCTCTTTGTTTTTGATGTAGATAATTGTAAACAGAAAGTGAAAAAATTTCTTCTGCAAAATTGTTTATTTTCGAAATATACTCGTAAGAAACTCATAGTCCAAAATGTATATCAATTCCAGAAAAATACATGCAAAAATTTATTTTTCCCATGGCAAAATCACTGACAAAAAAGTTTTAGTACTAAATCTTAAAAAAAATGATATTAATCCATTCCCTAAGTTGAGGGGTTCGACGGTATTGCAAACATCATCCAGCGCATTGCGTGCATCAGTGGTAAAGAGCCTCTGACAGACGACTACTTTAAAATGGTTATTGAATTACGCATCGATAGTGGTGCATCGAGGAGACCGAGAGGGCTGATGGACCTTGTTTAAGTTTTGTGTTTTTTTCATACTTTTCATACTTTTTTTCTAACCATCTATTACTTTTTTTTCTAACCATCTATTAGCGCTGGCGTAGCCGACTAACGGGTCAACGTGAATATATTTTTGCTGTGTGCCGTGTTTGCAAATACTATTCCACAGCTTCATAGTGGTGTTGGTGGACGCTGCTAGCAGTGGAGTTCATTGTGTGTCGATTTATCGGTCGACTTCGTCATCGTTTACAGGTTAATTAGTTAAAGAAATGTAAAAGTAGAAGCATATCAGTGTTAGTGTAGTAATAATTGTAGTTTTAGTACTAGTATTTATACAATTATTATGTGCTAGTCGTATGTCTGCCTGTGTATGTGTTCGTCTGAGTATTTGTGACAACTGGGTCAGAGAATGGATGCAGAACAGACGCATATGATAGAATAGTGGGGAAATTAATTGTCTCGTTTGCAACTTTTTCCTTCCTAGGATTCGTTGGCAACTTTTCCGGTGTTTAATTCGAGCATTCGATTCGATTCATTCGGGAAGATCGGGTTGGATAAATTAAGGTACGATTAGTCTACCGACACACGTGCATCATCCATTCCAGGTCAACGAATGGAATGGAATACAACCCTAGTAACAATTGAGGTTTTATGGTAGTTTTGTAGTCACTCATAAAACTTAGACAGCACTTGTAGCATGCTATAAAACTTCAATTGCTACTTGGGAATTGTCTTCAATGGTAAATAAGAATCAGTTACTGGCATTTGGACGAGTTCCAGTAGTTTGATTGCATGTTACTTATTCTACTTCATAAGTCTTTGCTTCTTTTGTACTTTTATTAGTTTGCTTTTCCAGTACTCATGTGTACGAAAACTAAAATCGGGGTCAAATTATACGCTTCTACTTAATCTCTGCATATTTTTAATCTTTATTCGGCATATTACTTAACTTTTCCTTTTCTTACTATATCTTAAATTAGATTCATACTAACACTCACTAATACAATCAATTGCATATTAGCTCATATACACTCACAGCCTTTCTCATTCCAAACGTACAAACGCTCGTTTCCTTCATGATAATACAAACCTAGTCAGAAACGCGATCATGAAATTGCAACCTTCCGTACATACTTACGCCCGCGATCTTGCTCATATTAAAACACTCTTGTAATTAAGTTTTAGCCATAGTTTGGTGAATTTATGGGTTTTTTAGATCATTTTATGGGCTTTTGATGGGTGTGAAACCTGGTGTGGACCATATTCATGGTATTTTTAAGGGGTTGTATGGTGTCTGAGCTCATGAGAATTTGCTCGGGTAGTAGTTATTAATGTACAAACGCGGTCTCAGGTGCGGACCTACAAACAAATGTGTTCGCGCGATCGTAAATGGTCATGTCCGCTCCTTATCCTCGGCCCTAGTAACTTAGGTCCATGCCTTCATTTGGGTCAATCAAAAAAATGACTCATATCCAGTAAACATCACGTTCCATGGGGACATGACCGGAAACTTTGGTGATATGGGGAATTTTACTATCTTCTAGCCATCAGCACGTTAACATACAAACGCTCAAGACCTTCGCAATCATACACGCACACTAATGCCCGCGGTCTCGTAAACAAAAAACACCCCGACAATTAAGTGAATATTTTAACACTAATAAACTTATAATCGCGGTCTCAAACAAAGGCTCATGTTCGCGCGATAGCGCATTGGTCACGTCGGGAATCTGTACCCTCAGTCTTAGCAGCTTAGGTCCATGCCTTCAGTTGGACTAAAAAAATGACGCTCATATTCACTAGATAACACGTTCCATGGTGATATGACCGGGAACTTTAGTGATATTGGGAAACTTACTCTCTTCGAGGTCTGTAAGCAAACATTCTAGAATACACGCGAATATGCATATGGCCATTCCGCTATAAAATCGAATTTGTGCACGCTAGCATACGCGATAAACTCGTTAACATACAAATGCTTGAGCCTTTCGCGATCATCCACGTACACCTGCGCTCGCGATCTCACAAACAGGATAATACCCTGATGACTAAATCAACGTTTAAGCACTTATAAATTTACAAACGCGGCCTCAAGAGTGAATCTACAAACGACCCTGTTCGTGCCATCATAGATCGGTCACGTCCACTCATATCCTCTAGACCAGAGTGAAAAATATTCAAATTCATTGAATGAAAATTGATCATTATCAGCCGCATTCATTTTCAATATTCAGTGACGCAGCTGAAAACGTCAAATGAATAAACCGCCCGTTCATCAATGCAGTTTTTCACTCGTCTTCGATTATTACACAAAGCGAACTTACACCAACGAATCAAACGTATCAAAATAGGCCCTGGCACAATGTAAGCGATGATGATTGTTGTTTTATATACTTTACCGGCATTTGAAAATATTTTCCTAGATAATCAGTGAATTGAATATATTGTACGATATTCAACTGAACATGGATAGTTGAATGAATTTTTTTTCTATTCACCGCGAGTCGCATCAGGTTCATTTTCAGTCGTCGAAAAAGAGCTTCGATTATTTTGAACTCTACTCTAGACAACACGTTCCGTGGTGGCATAACCGGGAACTCTAGTGATATGAAAAATCAATTTCTTCTAGCATCTGAGCCGTACACCGAGAATTAAGTATCAGATTCACGGTCCGCGAGCGATCATCCAAGAACACATGCGAATCTGCGAATGTACACAGGGTTATAAAATCGAATTTATACACGCAAAGTTACATACACGCTAGCACACGCGACATACAAATGCCCACGCGATCTAACACGTTAACGTACAAACGCTCGAGTCCTTCACGATGGTACACGCGATCGTGAAGTCCCTACGCCCGCACCTATCTGAACCGTACAATGAATATTGCCCTTTAGAATCACGGCCCGCTACAATTGGCCTAAAGCAGTGTTTTGGTGAATGACATTTTCCGTCTCATCTGCAATTATAGTGAGTGATTCTGACGGGGAGCCTTTCCGAGACTATATCTCTAGAGCTCTAGTAGAACAACTTTCGAAAAAAGACATGTTCTGAGTAGTAAAATAATAAAATTTATTAAAATTGCAAAATTCCGAAACGGGAAAAGGTTTTGATAAGACCAAATATTTGTTCATTAGGACACAAAATCTAACCTAATGTACAGTTTTTTAGTATTTCAAATTCTTCTCGTCAGTAACCAAAACCGTCTTAATGCTAGTTAGATAGGTCCAATCCAGCACCAAATTGGCGCTAGTTAGACACCACAATCCAAAAAGTCACACGTCTTGCGTGAACGCTAAAGAACTGGCTAGTACCTAGTGATGTCTCGATAGTAAGCACAGAGGTACTGTTTGCCGACGATGAATGTGAACCGAAACCGTCCGTTGGTATAAGAACCACACTCCTGCCAATTTGGTGCTGGATTGGATTCATCTAACGAGCATTAAGTTGGTGTTAGTTACTGATGAGGAAAACCCGAAACACTAAAAAACTATACATTATATGTTAATTATTAGAAAATTGTGATAACCTATCCGTGTTAGGAGATGTATCCGCGAATATCGAAAACCTAATTTAATAAAGGATTAATTGAAAGTTTTAAACGAAACTGTTGCAATAAGCCTCGCGCGGATTTGTCGGATTTTCATTCCGGCGTGCTACGTACTACTTAAATGGATCATCACAGGTCATAACAAAGCAGCGAACAGCAGAAAAAAACCACTCCTCCCGAAGAGAGAGAGACAGACGAGTTATGCGAAATCCCCAGCCGTTCAGAAGCAACACCGCGCATATTTAGTACGTGCTCTCGGGCATAATCCGCTTTATCACACGGACTAAAGGCTTCCGACAAAGGAATGGCGCTTGTTCAAATTTATTAATATTCAACCGCCGGAGCTGGGAAGCGGTCGCTGCTATCCAGAACAACCGCCACCGTCCCCGAGACACGAGAGTGGCGAACAAAACTCCTAGTTAGATGCTTATATAATCCGTTTCTCGCCTAGCTGTGTTGAGTCGACTACAGAAGTTTGCTAGCATGACGGGGTTATATTGTCAAACTTTTGCCTGTTGTTTGCTGGCGCGACCGCGCGCGGGTACGCGCATCTCTGCCGCCGCACATTAAAGTGGTCGGGTGCTTTGCGCTTTTTAGTTCTGATGCCCGCGTCGGTCGGTCAACCGCACACGGTCGGTCGGTTCGGTAAGATAAATATTTTCCACACCAACCGGACTACAACTACAACCGGCCAGTCCGGTCGGTTTTGTTTCACTGGTATGTCTCGCAAGTGGCGCCACTTCCGCTGGATTTCACGGAAAACTGTGCCACCACCGGCGGCAGTGGCGGCGGCAACAAACAGATCCCAGTGGTGCAAACACATCAACCAGACGCTCGCTATCAACTAGCAATTAATTTATAATTGCTATCATTAATTCATCAAACGTGTTTCGAGTTTATCTGTCTCTTTCTCTCTCTCTGTGTGTGGGGCTCCAGCGGGCGTTGTCATCTGCGATTCAGTAGATTTTAAATGAAGGTTTGTCTATTGGAAGGCGTCGGTCGCATGATGAGTTGGGCCCCTATGTTGGCACCTATCGGGGTAATTTGCTCCACGTTGATTTCTTCCTTCCTCTGGGAACATTTATCGTTTAGGTTAAGTATTGCCTTAATGTGTATCATTGAAAAAATGTATTTTTTTTCTTTCTATTTTCAGATGTATGTACCTTCCATATATAAAAAATTCTACCGTAGTAATCTAAAAACCAACGAAGAAATCTATCCTTGTCATTATACGATGTTGAAAGCTAATGCTAATTTTGAGTCCCAGTGAAGGTTAGTATGTACTACAAATTTGGTTCCGACGATGGAAAAGGGGAACCACTACCCGATTCGTAAAGTCAAACTAGCTTCATCTACAATTCGGAAAGTCCTTCATATAATTCCACACTGCGACTAACCACGCTATATGAATAATGCAGCTAGTCGCAACCGATTAAACAATCGCGTGTTGTTCTGTGAGGAGGAGGAGGCAAACTGCACAACTGAACTGTCAAAACAAATTATTTCAAACTTCCAACCAACAAACAGTCTTCAACCCCACAAGCAGTGCGGCCACTTTTGCATGAAGTCAGGTGCATCCGTAGATTTGCTCCTAGTCGCTTTCTCGTGTAAATATAGAGTTGAATTGGAACTTTTGGGTGTTTGTCAGTAATTCGTGTTATTACTTTTCAGTTTTACATCAGAAAATAGTTTATAATTTGTCTTTGGACCAGGAATCAGTATCTCTTTTTTGGCTAAAATTACCAATTAATGAAGCAATACGATTATGGTTAAGATCTTCTCTTGATAAGTTACTATTCTTTGCATTATCGTTCATAATTAAAAAATAATCACGTCATTATGGGATTTGCACATTATTCTTTACCTATAGAAGAACGAACATCGGCTCTATTTTATACTTGACCTGCGAGCAGAGATTTTTATCGATGTGCGACAACAAATTGTACGAATACTTGGTTAGACTAAAAGATAACGATTGCTACATAATCGTAAACTACCTTATAAATCAAGTATACAGAAGCCATTAGCTCTTTACAGAGTATGTTAGTAGAATTTTTGCTGAAAGCAGTGTATGGCAATCGTTCGTATCTTTCCCTTTGGGAAAGTCAAATCAAGATTTGATAACAAATCGTTTGCCTTAACCAAATTGTTTAGGAGTAATAAAATAGTAATGCAATCGGCCAATACGAATTAGGGTCGAAAGCTAGTTATTCCAGTTTAGGAATAACATTAAGTTTTATTTATCGCCAGTCCCATTTACCAATGCTTTCCTGCTTGTATAATTATCGACTGCTGGATATGGCAGATTTTTAAAAAAACTGATTCTGTCTAACCAAAAACCATTGTTTTTGCATGGCACTAGTGCATCTGCAAATTTATCGATACATATGAGTCCACCAGTGACACATTGTGTACAATTTTCTACCTTAGAACGAAAAAGATTCGCACACGACTATCCATCGAGTGCGAGATCTACACCACCGTCAACAGCCTCATCCAGCTTCACAGGTGAACATAGCTTCAGTTATTAACTCTCTTCCGGCATTCTAGTTACATGTCCGGCCAGCTGTAGTCTGCCGTGTTTTATAAGCATTGTGATGGCAGCATGTTTGTACACAGTCGATAATCTGTCTCCTTCATTCTGTTAGGAAAAAGTTTTCTGCGCGTCCTATAGATATAGCTATAGAATTGCAGTTGAATACGCAAACCGCAGAAAATCCCATGTATAACAAACTGCAAACCACTTTTTATCTATCTGCGTTATCACATATTACTATTGTCACTTGTCGTTCCTAGACTTATGATCTCGTCGACAACAATGTACTGCATGCATTTCTAAGTCTGAACCAATGCTGTGTGGATTTCTATCGAATAGCTTATAGTCAGTCCGATTTTGACAGCCTCTCTTTAAAAAAGCACAAAAGCCTCTTCAACTACTCTACGATCGACTCCAATGCACAGTGGTGCAGGATGTAAATTTAGCAGGAATTTTGAGATTTTACTAAAACTAAACAACTTAACCTTACTAAGTCTTTGGAGAAGTTGTCGTAGGTTGTGAGCCCCTTCTTTTTGATAAAACAACAGTTAGGGTGGTTCTATTTTTACCAAGATCAAAAAATTAACTATTTAATCATTCTAGCTAGAGCCAAATGACCAAATTCAGCGAAGTTGTAGAACGACAAATTTTGGAAAAGTTTGCTAAAGACATGCAAACTACTTTTCATTCCACAACAAATTTAAAATCGAAGGTTAGGGTGTTTCTTAGAAAATCTGTTTTATTCAAATAACTTCTGCGGGGTTGATTTAAAACTGAAGTAGTCTTCAAAAAATTTTAAGATTGCTTTAAGACGAATAATTTGTTCCATGGCACCACATATCTAACTATTTTCGCTAAAAAATTATGAGCACTTTTTCGCCAAAAACGGGATTCTTTGGAAGAACAATATCACTCATTGGAACAAACAAGAGATAATTCTTTTCCAACTATAACTCAAGTTATAATTGAGCATAAAATGGCGAACACGATTTTTTTTTTAAATTTCATAAAATTGAGTTCAAAAAATCTATTTTTGATATAAGTATTTAAATCTTTTGAATAATAGAATCTAGCGTTTCGATGGGTTAGAAGAAAATGTTCGTCTTTAAAAACTCTGACAACATCTAAAAGACTTGTTAAAAAAATGAAATCGGAAAAAGTTATATTAAAAATTTGGGTTTTCATTAATTGACCCTTTGTTATATATATATATATATATATATATATATATATATATATATATATATATATATATATATATATATATATATATATATATATATATATATATATATATATATATATATATATATATATATATATATATATATATATATATATATATATATATATATATATATATATATATATATATATATATATATATATATATATATATATATATATATATATATATATATATATATATATATATATATATATATATATATATATATATATATATATATATATATATATATATATATATATATATATATATATATATATATATATATATATATATATATATATATATATATATATATATATATATATATATAAATTACTTTCATGGTGAACAATGGAAAAAAATTAGTTTTGTTTTCATAATAAAATATTGCACTTTATAATACTTTTCTAATATTTCAAATATTGGCCAAGGTGTTTCTAATGTTTTTAAAATCAGAAAATTAACTGTTTAATGGTTCGAGATAGAGTTTCGCTGTCTTGCGGAAAATTCTTTAAAAATAACATTTTTAAATAACTTTGTCGAAGACATTCGAACTCTATGTCGTGTACTTTTCATTTTACAAGAAATTTACCAAAAACAAATAGGGTGTTTCTTAAAAAAATGATTTTCTTTATATAACATTTGCAGTTTTGATTTTTTATTAAGCTCGATTTAGAAATACTTTGAAGGAAAACAATTTGTCTCAATATACCGAACCTCTAGCTTCTCTCGTTAGAAAATTATATATACTTTTTACTAAAAATAAACTACTGTTTTAGTAAATATTGCAAGATTTAAAAAAAATATCGCATTTCTCATTTTTGTCATCTATACTGCAAAGCATGCTATTTCATATGACAGCAACGATATTTAATGTGAAGTGCTCTAATCAAAGATAATGCTTTTTAAAAAAGTTATTAAAAAAGTTATATTTTTTTATAAAAAGTTCTCATAACTTTGAAAAAATAAAGTTTTGTAGTTGGTGTTTTAAAGCAAATTATGCGCCTTAAAATAACTTTCAAGTTGTCCAAAAGGTTGAGTAGAGTAGGGTCAAGTAGGTAAGTTTTATTTAGCGAGCTTGTGCGATGGCATTTTGCAGTGATTTTGACAAATAAGCACTCGTTAAAAAAGTTATACATCTAGCAACGTTTTGGCGATAACGACTTTATGCCTGGCTTAATATTTTTCAAGTTAACTTCAATAAGGCGAAGGTACTTTTTTCGATGTTTTTAAAAACTGATGGTACAATATTCGAGGTTAAATAAAATAATGTATAGACCTAAAAAATCAGCGGTTCAACTTTAATTTGAAGAGTAAGAATACTGCAGAATATTTAAAAATTAAAAACGCAAATAATATATTCAATCCAGTGACGTCATACAGGTAATAAATTGAGAAAGTGGCAAACGATGTGAAAAATAATGAAACCGCGGAAGGAAATGTTAAAAAAAAAACTTTTTTTGGCAGCTTCGTCTGGCTTTGTACTTGCGAAAGTGCCCCCGTCGTCGCCAGAGTGTGGAATTGAAGTTGTGCATTCCGGCTCGCGTGATTGTCTAGCTGTGCAGCGATCACGTTTGCACTTCAGAGCATTTTTTCGAATTCCTTTTCCTTCTCTTTTTCGGTCATGTTTTTTCGATTATCTACTTCAACAACACCTTCAATTATTATGTTGTTAACTGACGCGAAATATCTGACGCGCTTTGATTGGTGGCGAGCATTTTCCTTTCAAACTAGCACGTAACGTTTTGAACGTGATCTTGAATTGTTTCGAGACTGATTGAATACTGGCGCCATCTTGAACGGATGCAATTACGTTCTTTATGTACTCTTCGCTTCGCTTTGGCTTTTTTCGCGCGAAATTACTCACAAGTTTCCTGTCAAAATAATTCAAATTTACATTATGGTAGTGACCTATAGTACCCCACAAGCGTATGTTACATGGTAATGTCAGTATTTTTTCCAAAGCAAAAATATCGAAAAACCAACACAAAACTCGTGTTCAGTATTAAATTTTACGTAAGAAAAAACTCACTTGACATTTTTTTTACATTGATTAAATGTTCTGTACTGAGGACGAAAGATAATGACATTTTGCGAACACATAAACGACCCTCTGGTACATACGGGTGACGATCACAAACTCGCCGCCATTGACGTTGGTTTCCTTCCAAATGGGCCCGGCTTTTGGTTTGGGGGTGCTGGACGCTGTTTTTATAGTGAATAGAAAAAAATTAATGTACTTTTAAAGTGATCTGTTAAAGGTTGTAAGTCTGATCGAATACAACTAAAAATTCGGTCGTTCAATTCAATATACCCTTAAAATTTTGATTTATGGCAATAAAAAAATGTTTTCAGGATTTTCGGGGAGACAAAAATTTCTATGCGGTCATTTTTCAACCGATTTTCAATTCTCCAACTGTTTTGGAAAGAAGAAGAAAAGAACCTTTCCAACGGTATGCTATATTATGTTCTTTTGTTACAAGTACTATTTGGTTTTGGGACAAAAATATGAAAGTAGCTATTATTTTGCAATATTTTCATGAAAAATTTGCATATTTTGACGTAGGACTACGTCTTTGTTTTCGATATGGGGGTGCACTTTGCAAATTCCACAAAAATGGTATGTAACGAAAAATGTTCCAATTTTAAACGCAGATAATTCAGCCATCTCACGATTAATTTTCAATTTTTTTGCGCATATCGCTCCGAAATACTTCTAAGAATAGATTCCAATAGATAAACCCGAAGATTTTTTATATCATGGCATTGAAAATTTAAATAATGTACAACCTAGTCAATATACCGCGCTTTTACATACAGAAGATAGCGCTTTCCAAGTCCGGCACGACAGATTTGTGTATCTAGCGCGCTGCGCTTCTATGAATGACGTCATCATCGACTATTTAAAGAACGGATTTCGCCGGACAAGCTCAGTTGCCTGTTGAACGCAAGGCAAAGCAGATCACTGCGCTGTGTGTGTTCTTACAGCCAGTGTACCTGCGTTAGAAGTCCGTTACATTGGCTGTGGAGGTACGCTACCCAGCACGCGACTGAGCTTGTCCGTTCAAACACTACGCTTTCTTTTGTGTTGTGCTCGTTTCCAGCACACTTTTGAGTACAATCTCGAACACAATTATTCGTACACAAAATCGTTTGTACATTCGAGCTCCATTTGCAAACACGGGTTAACATTGTGTCGTGGCATTAGTTGTCTCTTTCGCTCTACTGTTCATCATCATCGGCGTTGACTCGTTTTGCTTTGTGCGCTTGAGTTCAATGTTTGAGGCGAATGTGTAGGTATATCTAATTTGTTATTAAATTGTTAGAGGTTGAATGCGTAACCTGCAAGATATCAATCTGTGCTTTCGTTGCGCAAAGACGAAAACTTTCTTAGCAACAAATTTACGCGGATCGATGGAAAGCACAACGAAAGTTTTTTATTGACGTTCGATCAATTCATTGATCCATTTCCACTCAACTTATCCTATTTTGATTCTGCTAATAGGTACATACTAAGCCTATTTATGACAGAATACACTGCCACTCGAAAAACAGTTGCAAAAACGCATCTAAGTCCATATATAAAATTGTTTTCGATTCTCGTATATTTATATTTTCGATATAGGATTAAGAACACTGCATTCGCTACATTTGTATGCGTACTTTAGGAAAGTTAAATCATGGCAAAATATAACTAGAAAGCTTAGTCTATACATGAAATGTGATCATATTGTCTAAAATTTGATTTGCTCAAACTATACGTAAGAAATATATTTGATTTATTATTACTCTAAATGTACTAAGAAATAAACATTTTACATTAAGTAGTATAGTCCTACGTCTACAGTTTGTGCAACCCTATCATAGGGCTGCCTCTTGTAGTTTTTATTAGGATATGTCATTGTTTTAATAGTAACTTAAGGAGAATTTAATTCCGCGCCAAACGACCTATTTATGATCTAAATCGGTTGAAAAATGGCAGAGGTATTATTTTTCAAATAAGAAATTTGTTCGCATGCATTTTTAAGGGGACGCTAGCTCAGACGCCGCCAGACTTTGGTGGTGAATAAAGCTATGGGGAAGCATATTGACCCAAGTAGCAATTCCAGTTTTTTTTATTTTATTTTTTAATAGCCCGCCTCTTACCCCCACACCAAAAAGCTCACAAACGGAGCCCCCTGGTAGTGGACACATCAGTTCTCAGCGTACAAAAAAAAAGGTCAGCACAACAAAACAAAGTTACGTATCGCGGAAACGCTGAGAACAAAAAAAACATTACGAGACCGACAAAACACAAAATTTGACAAGAAGCTACGGTGAGTACCCAGCGGAAAAGAATCCTTTTAAGGGTCCCATCGTAGCTTTGCAGGAAGCTCATTATAATTTAAATTTATTTATTACTAATTGCTATAAAAATGCATTTATCAATTGTTTTTATTAAAAAAATGTTAACCAATTATAGCTAAAGGAATAAGCTCGATTGGTGGTGAACGTAGTTTAAATTAAAAATTCTCCTATTTTATTTTTTAAAATTAGTTTCAATTTTGCTTGGAAACGAGTGCGACATGTTATTTGCTTTAAATCAGTAGGAAGCTGGTTGAATAACTTAGGTCCGATGAAAGAAATGCGTCTTTGACCAAGGTTCGTGGATACTCTGGAGTATAATAAATGATTGGCTTGTCTAGTGCTGTGAGCTCGAATGCCTGTATTGTTATGAGCAATAGTATTATGCAAAGCATTGTGGATGTATATTATTGTTTGGTAGTTAGTCAACCCAAGCAAAGGTAAAATGTTATGGGCATTATTATTGTATAACAAAATAGTAGGGTACATAAATGGTTTTTTATAAATAATTTTAAGACATCTGTTTTGAAGCGTTTGTAGCTTTTTCAGATTCGAGATACTGGCACGGCCCCACACAGATACAAGGTAGTTCAGCAATGAGTGGATGTGCGCATAATAAAATTTTAGAAGTACATGCTGGGGAACAAAAGAGCATACTTTACGCATAGCCCCACATAACGATGCAACTTTTCTCTCTATAGATGTGATATGCTCAATCCAGGAGAGTGTGGGGTCTAAGTGAAGTCCTAAATATTTGAAGCAGTTAGTTTCCTGAATTACAGACTGTCCCATTCTTGGGTCTGGATGCACGCCTATAGCTCTTCTAGATGAACGAAACAGCATATATTTAGTTTTTGATAGGTTCAAGGTTTTATAGCACACTACAAGTGCATTCTAAGTTTTAAGAAGGTCTTCATGAGTACCATAAAACCTCAATTGCTACTAGGGGAAGTCCACTGTCAACGCCCATCGCCAGATGCTAACAGTGGTTTTTTTTTTCGCCAAAAACGCTCGAAAAATTATTCACGCGAAACCGGTAAAGCGTACAGCAATGATGTCTTCTGGGATGTTTTACGATTATCCAAGACCTATATTTTGATTATATAGGTATAGTGATTAATCCCCCTGAAATGAGAGATTTGCCACAACTTTAAAAACGTAAAAAACGTATGAAAAATAAGATGAATTCTACAGAAATGTCAGAGAAATGTCATTTTTTTTTGTGAACATTTTTACTGAAGACCAAAAATCTTTATTTATAGTACACTCGAAGTTATTGACCGTTGTTTGTGTATGACCCCTTAAAAGCTTTTATTCAATATATCTTCTTAAATATCGTAGATAAAGCTTCAGCATGTTCAAGAAAGCTGTTCGTCTTATCAAGATATATATTTTCCAGAAGAGATCATAGGTCAATCTCTTGCGACTTAGACCTAATTGGGAAAAAAGTACAGCCAGCTCTAACTGCAATTCGAAATGCAACATCAACACTATGAAATTCAATAGAGTTCACTTGTGTCTTGTTGTTTTCAGCCGAGTTATAGATGAATTGAAAAAGCAATTTTTTTCCAAAAATGTCAAATATCTTCGAAAATAACGAAGATAAGAAAAAATTTCTATTAATAAAAATTATGTATTTTGGCGATTGTAATAACTTCGTAGAATATATGATGCCCGTAGGAGAAAATTTTCACAAAAAATAATTGTGGGTGTCATCCAAATATAACGAGCTAGAACATCTTAAGTATTTAAAGAAGAGATTTCGTGTATTCTGAAAAATATTCGTGAAAGAAATCTCCACGAGTTTTTCAAAGGCGTTAGAACGTTTCTTTTAGCAAAAAAAATCTGTTGGAAAATCTCACCTATAGGAGGATTAATCGCGAATATCATAGCAGCAATTTGACGGTATTTTTCGTTGATATTTTTGACGAGTAGTCTGAATACAGTATTGACACAAACTCAGCCGTTTCCCCGTTAACAACCAATCACCATTTTAGAACACTATATTTCTCAAAAAAATGCCAAGTTACTTTGAAAATACATGACGTAAGCCATTGTTGTAATATAAAGTTTTTTATTTTGATAATTCAAAACATTTGACTGAACACTTGTGATAATGATATTTCGAAAGTTATATTAATGAATTGGGTTTAAAAGGGCCACCTACAAACAACAATGTGGAGGATATTAAAGATTAATGCTTTGTGTCTTAAGCAAAGTTGTTGGCAAAAGCATGTTCTGCAACTTTGCCGAAGACAAAGAAGAATGTTGAGAAATTTTCGTAATTTTCATTAAAAAATCGCTAAATTATAATTGTTATAGTCATATTGTTGTCCCAACACCGCAAACCGTATTTTAGTCCGTAGAAAGGACAAAAATCCATAAATCTACGGAAAAATCCGTAGGGTTGGCCACCCTGCCCCCACCACCGTCATCGAGTGACGGTGAACTTGACTGACACAGTTGGAAACAAAGTTGCGTTTTCATTTAAACTTACAATACACGCCTGACGGAGATGATCGACAGCGCCGCCATCAACATCTCACCGCGAGACAACACAGTAATCGATTATTATCGGGCTAATGTGCGCACATTAACAGCTAGCCTAGTATACCTAATGAATGCACAAGGCGGGTCTCTGTTTTCTATGTCGAGCACGGACGCTGCACCAGCAGGCAGCTCTGCACTTGACAGTACATATCGCTATTTTGTATGTGTATAGTGATAAAACCTATTACGACGATGATGCAGACAGTCGAGAAAATCCGGGAGGGCCACATGTAGGTCAGGGTCTCAATTGTGCTAGTCGTGACGAGGAGTTTAATTTTAGTTCGCGAGAATAGTTCTGTGGTGTGAATGCATCGCACCATCGTGGTTGATGGCACTCTTCTCATATATATGCGTATAGATACTATTTGCATTCATCTCGCCGACTGGAGCGAGAATAAGAAGATCTAGGGCGGTTACTAGCTACTGCTGGTGGGCGTGGGCGTATTGTTCTGCAATTGAACGCGGTGCAGCTTTTCAGCGAAAAGGCAAGTTTTTCAATGGTCCCCACTGTAAAGGGGTGAATGAAAAGGAAATCTAATTTGTGTTCGTCTGTTGAATGGTTCAATTGTAGCGTTGTTTAAGGATTTACTTTTCTATAGAATTTTGTTGGATCATGGAAGATAAATTGTGAGTCCTGCGCGGTGATAATTGCTGGCATTCAGTGCTAACTATTCGTCACGATAGAGTGTGGCAGAATCAATTCTTCCCTGAATTGTATTAAACTGAAAGCTAAAAGCTTCTCGTCTTCTTCTTAAATTTGTAGGTGCTCGCGAATTCTATTTTCGTTTTATATTCTTCAACCTCACAGTTTCATATCTAAGGAAGGATTTTGCATTTTGTATAAAATGTCTATCCAAAAATGGCAAAAATTCTGCAATCATTTCAACTCACGAATTCTGTTGCGAAACATGATACGACAACATTCTCCGTCATCCCGTTTCATAATTACCAATTCGCCTACATTTTACGACCCACTGGAAAAAAGTCCACACTTCCCACCCGAAAGATCTGCGGAAACATTTACATTTTTCGGTCTTTCCGAGGTTCTTCCACTTCACGTTTCCTTCCACGCGTTCCCTTAGTTGTCAGAGCCCCGCCTGTATATTGTTTCACGGTTCGAGGGTCAAGTTCAAATCCATTTTACTTCGCTAGCTGCTGACTGTTGTACGCCGGCTCTCAACTCGTATCGTCGTTGTTGTCTGACGGCCCAGCGAAGAACCGAAATATCTCAGCACCATTGTTGCGGTGTGGCGTGGTTTTGGCGCGATGGCACTTAGAGCGGGGCTTCATCGCAGACGGTGAGAAAGTGAGGTGGGGTAATTTTGCATAAATAATAATATGTACAACCACACAGCAGAGGAACACTACTGAGCGGGAGCTTGCTGGCTCGCTGCCAACGGACGCCACTGGCCTCTCGAGTTGATTAGATTGGTGGTACTGCGGAAAAAATGCGGAACAGGAATAATGTTGTGGGAACAGGAATGTTTCGGTTGTTGACCGTCGGACCAAACTAGTACAAGATATCGTGCGGAGTTGAGCGGCTCATTTCGCTGGTGATGAAAATTATACTCACGGTAAAAATCCTGTTGATAGAATTTTTTGGGAAATTGTTATCAATTCAAAATTGAGAGGCGGTGGTTAGCTATTTTCGTCCGCGTCACTTATTACCTATTTTTATGGAGTGTCTTGATCAACAGTGCCATCTTTGAAAATGAATGCCCTTGGTTATGCAACAATTCTTTTTTTAATTTTATTTTAATGCAAACAACTAAACAGTCTTCATTTTATCGTATTCAGAATTACACATATTTTGTCGCATATAATTTTAAGTATTTTTTGATCCGCCGGGCGATGCCAATCGCACTGATATTTCTTTGGACTGAGCAAACTAATTCGTTTGTTTGTTTAGTATCTATTTGACCAACTAGAGAACTAATCTACTGGGCATACGGTGTGCGTAGGGAATACGCATGATCCTGTCTGAGTGGAATGATGACTGTTTAATCATGTATGAGGATTGAGAATTGACAATTCGCGAAAAGGGTCGAAAACCAGTCACCAATTTGCGGCAATCATATCAGCACGCAGAACAAATGTATTAATGTCATGTTCATTGGTTTATTTTAGTACATTAAATTATCAATCAATTAAAATAATTGTTCTCAATGTATTGCGTACCTTCATATACTTTGGAGTAGTACATTATTGATTGTCATGTTAAACATATTTCTTCATGAGTATCCAACTATTATAACTTAATTATTGACGTAAAAATGTACAAAACCAGCAGTCCCTTCTTTATTTTCTACATTTGCTTCATTTTATTGTCACACTGTTGTTTTAAATTAAATCAATTTCCTTTCGTTCTTAGAAACGAAAAAAAAGGTGGGGGGGAATCATGAATGAACTCGAAAATTAATTTTTGTTTGATTTCTCTCAAGTAAGTACTAGATTATCGAGAATGTGCTATATAATTTCTTTAATTTTTCAAATAAATAGTCATAGCTCAGCTGATACTCATCTACTTCATATCCATTTTCACCATTTTTGCATCCCTTATGAATACTTAACATATAACAACTAAACTATTTCGAATTAATGGAGAAAAATTTAGGCAAAAGTGTTTTTTCTCCATTAAGGAAAAAATTGTTTAAAACTCTTTTTGCGCTTGAAGATCCGACACTAACTTAGTGACAGGATTAAGCTATCGCCGGACTGACGCTAGCTCTAAAAAAACGAAAGCACTGAGCAAACCCCAAGTCCTGCGTGATGTCCCATAAGAAAAGTTAGTGCCGGATTCTGATGGGACGAAGTCGAAACGCAAATTCCATAACTAATTTACTCCCTAGATAGAAAGCTCCTCTGCGCAAGAGATGCACAAGACCTATAACTTAGCATGTCAGTGATAGTGTTTTGACTTCGCCTCATCAGTATCTGCTACCGACTTGGCATCATATAAACGCGAAATAAAAAAACAACACAGCTTGCATTCATGAACCGTATCACTGGTTGCAAACGAGGTCCCAAACACACAGAAGTTCTGTTTTGTTGATGCAACATAGCAAAATCGTAACTTGATTCAGTTAAGGGAGTAGGGGGGGTGGAATTTTTGCGATTTTTTTTAGAACTTTGCCTGAAGCAAATTTATCAAAACTTTTGTACATTATAGTGTATCATGATTTGCGGTGTTACCTGCCATTCAAAAACTGCTTTACCGATTTCTTTCAAATTTTTTTCATTTAAGGGAGTGTTTACTCATAAAAAGGCGGAATTTTTCGTGAAAAATTGTAATTTTTATTTAAAATGAGTAAAAACCTCCTTAATTGAAAATTTATCTCAAAAACTCAACGTAGGGGTTAGGTATTTTTTACATAAAATGTGTATGCAAAGTTTGAAAGAAATCGGTAAAGTAGTTTTGGAACGGCAGGTAACACCGCAAATCATGTTTTTGCAGAGACGTTGTACAAAAGGCTTCGTTACCGAGTCGTTTGTCGATATTTTTGCATGGAAAAATCACAGCATGTTATTGAAATGATATACAATAATGTACAAAAGTTTTAATCAATTCGCTTCACGCAAAGCCATAAAAAAAATTCACAAAAAAAGTGTTTATTTCACGCTGAAACCCTATTACCCCCCTTAATCTTTTTTGGGTGTTGAATTAAAATCTATGTTTCAGTCAAAACATTCTTTTTAGCATGATACCAACAACAGAAAAAAACTGTGAAAATCCGTGTGAATTTTCTAAAAGATCTGTGAAAAATCGGGATATTTTTAAAAATCTGTGAAATTATCATAAAAATGTCAATCTTTGAAAGAGAATCGGTTACCAAAAATTGTAAAATTAATCTGTGACATTATATAAAAACATGTAACAACGTGGCAACGATGGTGTTGACGAGTCATATAGACCCGGACTTCCAACTAGATTTCTGAATTATTTTAAGCCGAATTCGACGTTTTTAAACCAAATTGTTTGGTAGAGCCTCAATTTTCTGTTTCGGGAAAATATTACAATTTGAACCCGGTTGGCCAATAGGTATCGGTGCTGAATTAGGTCATGGTTATCCTTCATAATACTGTAAAAACGACGTGGGACCAGGGTTACCACATTCACAGATTTTTCTGCAATATCACAAATTTTTTTCACAATTTTTCATCACAGATTCTTTTTTACAGATGACAGATTTTTGTCATTTTGATGAAAATTTCACAGATTTTGAGAAGTATTGTGATTTGTCACAGATTTTTTGGAAATTTATCACAGATTTTCATAGAATTTTTTCCTGTTTTAGTTATCACAGATGGTAAAAAGATTTTTTTTTAAATTTTGAAATAAACTAGAAAACGTTTTTAAAAACCAAACCTTAATGATACTGACATTTCCACGTAAATAGTGACCCCGGAGGCTAAATAGGGTTCTTGCGAAAGATCAGAGACATCCGGAAAACCGGTCAATTCATGAATCCAGTCGTAGAACTATGAGGATTCTTCAAAAGAATTTTCAAAAGCATTGCCAGCATACATTAGTTAAATTAGGTATGGAATTTGCGTTTCAATTTTGTCTCATCAGAATCCGACACTAACTTAGTGACATGACTAAGCTAGCGCCGGATCGACGTTAGGGTAAAAAAAACGGACACTGATTATGTTCCTGAGCAAACCCCTAGTCATGCGTGGAGTCCCACAAGAAAACGAGTTCATTTTAAGCTGATAGAGCTGGTGAAATCGAATCATTTGGTTTGATTTAGCAAGTCATTGTGAGGTTTTTTTGCATTTCTAAAATTTACAAAATAAATTCAAAATAATAGTTATATATCTTCGGGAGAAATAGTAAATGGTGAAAATAGATGTCTGACGCCAATTCAAAATCCTAGATGGCGACTTCCAGTTTAAAAAAATTCTCTATATTCTTACCAATATGGGTATTGTCGGAATAGGATATATGAGTACCTCTCAAAGGTGGTTGACGAGAAGATGCCGAAAATAGATGTCTGACGCCATTTTCGAATCTAACATGTTAAACAACATCCGCTCAATAACACACTTGACATACAAACACTCGCACGATCAAACATGTTAACATACAAACGCTCGAATCTGTCACGATCATTCGCACACACGTACGACTGCGACCTTAGTAAGTAAGTCAGTAAACGTTCCAGAACTTTCAAATTTATATACGGGGTCTCAACTACGAATATATAAACGCTCGGAGCGACAAAATCATGAGTTCACCAGGTCCTAACAAGTTAACCGTACACTCAATATCACGACCAAATTTGGTCGTAAGCAGCGTTTTAGTGGGTGTCATTATCCGTCTCACCAGCAATTATGATGAGTGATTCTGAGCTCTTCTGAGAATCCTGCTCTACTTATTCAGTTGGACACAAGTCGATGCATGACGCCACTTCAAAAACCAAAATGGCGTTTTCCGGTTGTGTAAAAGTCGTCAACTAAGAGCAAAAAATAGCTTCACATATAGGCTTCATAAATATTCTTGTCAACTTCATTACGAAAATTCCCATATTGTTGGGGCTATAGAGAATTTTGCTTAGCTGGAAGTCGTTTTCGTTTTCAATATGGCATCGTAAATCGATTTCTGTCATTTACTCGTCAATTCCGTTCCAAAAAACCCTATTTATTGGGATTATCGAGAATATTGCTCAACCAGACGTCGCCCTTGGTTTTAACCCTTTGCGACGCAGTGGGACGTATACGTCCCACCTACTTCTCCTTTTATTGGATTTTTAGTTATCATTGACATATAAATACGAATTCAGGGTTTTAATTGACTCTTAGGGATGTAAGGAGTACAACTAGCAGAAAAAATTATGTGAAGTTGTTAATTACTTATTAGTTATAAACAATTGAAACTCGAAAATCTATTTTTTTACAATAAATTCGGCTGCGCCTGAACTAAAAGTCCTACAAATCTAAAACATTTTTGAAAGTATCTCAAACATTAAACTAAATAATAGATTTTTTTGCAGAATTTTTCGTAGGTCAGTTTTTTTGAAATAAAAATTCAAAATATGCAAAAATGGAGTTTATTATTATGTTGGTCTATAAAAGATTCTGAGTCAGGGATAACTTCCCAACTAGCATAAAATAAGATTATGTGGTTTTTGAGGTCGCTGATTACGATTCTGATAACAGAATTTGAAGATTCAAAATGGCAGCTACACAATGGCAGCCATTTTTTTTACGAAATTTGCGAATTTTGTTACAAAGAGCATAAAAATCGATTAACAAGAGTTTTTGGGGTAGCTGATTACGATTCTGATGTCAGAATCAGAATCAGCGACCCCGAAAATTCCCTTGTAAAACGTTTTGAGCCAATATAAAAAAATGAAATTTAGCCAAGCGCAGTCGCCATATTCGATCCGCTATTTTGAATTTCACATTTTCGACGTCAGAATCAGAATCAGCGACCCCGAAAACCTATATAAAGCTAAAAATAACAGCATTAAAAATGAAAAAAAAAAACGCGTCGCAAAGGGTTAAAATGGCGTCAAACATAGATTTCGATCATGTGCTCGTCAATCCCGTTCCGAGAACGATGGATTCGTTTTATCTGCCTTTCTTCCCAGTGGTTTCGCTTATAGATCTCAAGACCTGTCCTCAAAAACCTTCTTGGTAGTCCTGTGACATCCGTTGGACTTAATACAATATTGAACTTAATTTCCGTTTGCCGTAAAGTTGCAAGTCACCGTCAATCTAAAGTAAATTTAATAAAAATACATATTAAGCTTATTGTGATGCACCTTAAGGAATATACAGCGAGAGAGAGAAATATCACTATGTTGCTTATTACGCTTTCAAATCTTTAATTTTGTATTTGAGAATGTTCTGGGATTGCCATAAACAGCGATTGGACTCTATACTGTATCCAACTTGGTACTGTGACCCTCCATGAGCATGTACTGCATCCATAGACGGCCGACAGCTGATTACGCCTTTTTTTAACTGGTAAGGTGTTTTTGCATAAGCTTGATGATGCCAATTGCTTTGTTTGACATTTTAAATTTCTTAAAACTAAGGGATTACAGCTTGAAATTACTTTTTATAATAAAACTAAGGGAAACAAATTTGCAAAGTATCAAGTTCCACGTACAAGGGGGATAGTTGAATTATATTAAGAATAGGACGCAGGGGGGGTGGGGGTACTATCAATTGTAGTTATTTTTTGGGTTAGTACTACAGTTTGGTTTTTCTATCAAGAAAGAGTATTAAATTGATCAATTGAGACTAGGAAAACATTAGAAGTTGAATTTTGTGGTGAGTGTTATTATACTTTGCAAGGACGTTCAAAAGCAACCGTTTCAGGGACAGACGAGAGAAGGCGAGATGGCAAGAAAATAAAAACATAATTCTGCAACTTCGGAGTAAACGAAAGATTGACCAAACCAAATACAGTCTTGGACTAGCGGGTGTTTGGGTTTTCATGTCGCTTAGTATCAGATTATGAGCTTTTTAGCTTTAGATATCCAGACGATTTCGTAATAGAGCTCTGGTACGGATCGGCAACACACCGAGTTGCTTGTATAATGTTATTTCTGTAGGACTCGTTCTGAGTCGCTAATGTTGGTTACGATTGTAGATCTTGAGAGCTTTGTTACACTGAACTCCTGGAGCACATGAAATATGTACCTATGTACTAGCGAACAGTTTCACGCTTTATTATTATTATTCAATTTTGACTTGACTATTTTTATGAAAGGAATTTTGAAATGTTAAAAGAACCACATCCCAAATAACGAGCACCTCTTCTACGAATAAATTCCATGTAGTAACCCCCGATTTGGTATATCATAAATCTAAATTACAAATAATCTTACTTCTTTTTATTGCGTTAGGAAAAATTTCCAAAATATTTCATTTTTTCGTGTTCAACAGTGGTTTAGCGCCACCTATCGTCACAATCATACAAATAAGAAATATAAGTAGGTTGAAGTTTGTAACAATAAAAAAATGTTCGGCAAGCAATTCAATGTTGCGGACTGAATTCAAAAAACGACATCTGTGGCCATAAATAGGAATATTTACTATCTTTCCTGAATAGTAGTACAGGAGTAGCCATATATTTTTGGCTGACCGACCAAAATGGAACCCCTTTTTTCTTTTTCTTTAATGAACCAAAGGTGTTAAAATTTTCTTCTTTAGTCCGTCAAGATAACCATGTTTCAACATAGAGGCGTCTCTGTGGTTTCTAAAGAGAACAAATGAATTGTGAACAATGAGAAGAAATTTAAGCGGAAGTACTTGCCAAACATGTGGAAAGCTAGCTCGTGAAAATGTACTCTTTACAAAGAAAATGGGCGGCGCTGAAAAAGTTTTTAAACAATCTAACCTAATATAAGCACATGTAAACCGAAGAGTCATGCACACCAAAAAATAATGAAATTTAAACATGTAAATCAATACGAATGTAAACAACGATTGAATCAAAAATTTGATTGAAAATTACGTTAAAATCAATTGGAGCATCAAACAGCATACAATTTTACACTTTCATTCACATAATATTACATGTCATTCATTTTACAGCAGTATTCGAGTAAAATACATTGAAGTGCATTGGTTTTCCGTTTAAAGAAACTGTAATTTTTAATCCACGTGTAAAATTATTTTAAAAAAATCGTTGAAGAGAGCACGACAAGTCGTATGTATTTGTGGTGGAACTTAATTTTATATTTATATTCATGTTCCAAAAATGTGCATGAAAATAAACTTAAAATCGCAAAATATTTTTTTCTGTGTATACATAAAATGGCAACTTTCCAACAAAATCGATTATTGCTGTGGGTTTTTTTGTGTTTAACTCCTGTAAACAAATTATCTTAAATTTTGAAATCAGATTTTTTTGCAAAATTAACCGATCGTACTTCGATAAGTAAAGAACCTTTCTTCAGTCTCACAAAAATAAGAAGAATCGATTGGTGTTAGCTAGAGTAGTAGTTTTCAGTGCAAACTACAAAATCAATCATTACGAACAATGCATCAGCTTATAACCAAGTGGCCATAAATACCTTATTCAACGTTAATGTTAATAACGTTTTCTTGAATCACCATATTGAAATCTCTAGCTGTCCGGATTGAACCTCACTTTCAGTACCTGAGCAATCCAAGCAAATGCTAAGCCCCCATACCGCACAGCTGCGGCCATCGGAAACCCTTATCGCGTTAAATCTCGGCCCCTCCGAGAGATCATTGGTATGACCGCCAGGATTCGCCTCCAGGCAGCGACCGGCATCGCTATCGCCCACACTGCAGTGCACTGCCCGATGCAACCGACTGCTGATCGACTAGCTAGAAAAACCCCTACGACGGACCGACTGACCGACCGGGGTGATTACGCCGCCGCGTGGAGAACATTTAGCGACGACTAACGACCCAGTGATTGATAGGTTGATTGATGAGGTGATTTATTCATTGCATTCCGACATACGTACCTATACGTATAACTACATAAACTCACATGCGTTACCTCCACAGAAGAGCTACGGGGAACACACCTAGTCGCGATTCCTGCCGCGCGGGGTTTTGCAATTGCCATTGCCGGGCGCAATTGCAACTGCTGCCTGCCTGACCCGATTGTATTGAGTAATGATTCTTCGTCGGCGGTGAGTATAACGACTTTGGATAGTGTGGGGTTTGTCAGATGCAGCACAGATGGTAAAGTGAGTGGCCAGCAAGCGTGGGAAGGGCAGCGCTAGTGTTTTTCTTATCGATCGGAATGTTTTGGTTTCGCTGTGTTGTAGGTGTCAGTCAGGACCAGTGAGAGGGGAGCTGCTTCGTTTACAAACATAGCTTGATAAGAACCTTTGACGCTACACAAGTTGCGTGTAATGAATTGATCAAATGTTTGTCTTGTTCGGTATTTGCCCATTAGAGCCCGACATAGCGGCTCCTAGGCGTTGGAGTGTTTCAATAAATGTGGAAAATTGTGGTTAAGGATTTTTTTATCGATCTTTACTACTTGAAAAACATCAATGAAACAATACAGTTCGTGTGTTCAATTTTTAACAACACTAGAATTACTGTTTATTCCAGTTCAACTGGTTTTGTCAAATTTAGCAAACTGCTAAAAATAACGTTTAACCCTCAAAAAAATCACGAAGCATGAAAGCCCTGAGGAGTTACAATTTTCAACGAATGAGAAATTTGTAATAAGAAGTATACTATTTATGACCCTATCACATATATAAAGAAATTGAAAATCATTCACCAAATCAGTCCTGCGAAAATCTCGAGACCTCGGTGAGTTAATAATTATCAGTGGATGGTATTTTTCAATTTGTCGGTCCGCTGGTAATGCCACAAACTGTTAATTGATGATATTTGCTCAATTTACTGATGTGAAGCACTTCATTTCAGGTCACGGCTCATTAATAACGCTGTGCTAATTTAATGTTTGTTTTGCCTTAATTGTGTTATGAACATGTTCCGCTGTGTCATCGTCGTCGTTGAGTATTTGGTTAAAATGAAAAATTAAACGAAAGCAGAAAAAGGCTGATTCTGGATCGGGCAATATTTTTTTTCATTGGTAATAAATACAGTCGAGCGATTTACAGTATCTCTGGTTTTATTGAGCCTTTCACTTACCCAGCATTATTTCGAATAACTATAAGTAATTAAATAATTGAGCTCGAGATTTCCTTCTCATGCTTCTCATCTCATGTTAGAGAAATTCGACTCTGATCAAAACCAATGCAATGATAACCTAATAGTAAATTTTCCTAGGCTAGGTCCTAGATCCAATAAAAAATAACATTGATATCCACTGGACAACACGGCGACATGACCGGGAACTCTAGTAATATGAGACAATTCATGCTCTACTGGAATCTGATCCGCACACTAAAAACTAAGTATCAGATTCACGGTTCGCGCAATCATTCAAAAATAAACGAAAATATGCGAATGGCCACACTGTTATAAAATCGAATTTTCGCACGCGAAATCACATACACGCTAGTACACGTTAACATACAAATGCTCGAGTCTTTCGCGATGATACACGTAATCGTGTACTTTCTACGCCAGCACATCTGAACCGTACACTCAATATCACACTCAAAATCACGGCTAGCTGCAGTGTTAACCTAGATACCCGACGAGTTATAACTATGAGAAATTTGTAATAATCAGTAACAATTTCTGAATATTTCAGATTTATCAATTCTTTTTCTGGTGAAAGTGATGTAAAGGGTGTCCCACATCAAATTGAATCACGGAAAAAAACGCTGTAGAAAATTACCTAGTGTTTCAAACTTTCATACAATAATATAGAAACTTTTAGTAAGCTTTTAGCTTATTTCATTCAACTTCAATACCAACTTGTTCGCAGACATTTGACCCGGGATCTGGTGCGCATCTCGCGCAATGTCTTCCGACTTGAAATAGACGTCCTTAACTGTAACAAATGAAATAGACTAAGAGGATTCATAGAATATAAGCACCCTACGCTCGCACTTACGCTTAGCTACACTCAATAGGTTCTGTTCAACATCTGGCTGCAGCTTCTTCTGTACGGAAACCCACCTTTTCTTCTTGTTTTCCTCAGATTTGACCTGTCTGTCTGCTGAAAAATTGACAAGTATTTTTTGATGGGCTTTAGTTTCGGTGCGTTGGAAGGGAGGGTGGGGGGTCATTTCCTTGAGTATGAAAGTGACCCCGTTGGCTTCGTACCACTCCAGAACAACGTTTTAATAGTGGCACGAAGTTAGATCCGACCAGAAGTCGTGTTGCTTCAACAGAGGAAGCAGACGCTTCTCTAGACACTCCTTGAGGTAGATCTCTCCGTTTACAGTCCCGGTAGTCACGAACGGTGCACTCCGTTTTCCCCATGAGCAGATCGCTTGCTAAATCATTGGTATTTATTGGCAAATTTTGAAAGTTTCTGCTTCCTTACTTCCTCCGGATTGTCAAACTTGTGTTGAGCGGTGAAGAACAGTAACCCCGGAAGATGTCGGAAGTCCGCCTCGACGTAAGTCTAATAATCCATGATGAGACAATGAGGTTTTGTCAGCATATGGGTGTACAGTTTCCGGGCCCGTGATTTGTTTACAGTATTTTGCCACCCGTCATGATTTGGAGCATTCTGCGCTTTGTATGTATGCAGTCCGTCCCGGTCTTTGGCTCTCTGAACGAAAGACTTGGACAGATTCAATTTTTCGGTCACATCCCTAACCGAAGCATTGCGATTCCGCTTGAACGCTTTCACTACACGCTTGTGCTCCTGATCACTAATAGAACATGCATTCTGACCACATCTCGTCGCTGTTGTGCTATCTTATGACAAGCGCCATTTAGCACATTTCGAGAAAAACGATTTTTAAAGTTTGAGACTGAATATCTTGAAACTTATAAATGGTAAAAACAATTCAAAGAAGACAATTAATGCTTCTATCTATTCTGTATTAAATTCTCAAATACAACGAAGTTCGGATGACTATGTTGCGAGTTTTCACTATAAATGTAAACAAAAGTCGCACTCACACGTGTCGTAGGCGTGTATTGATGACAAAATTTGTATGGCGTATCATAATTGTGCATGGAAAACTTTCCATAGAAAAAAAAAGCATCAATTATTAACTTTTATTAATATCTTCGGCTTTATTCGGCCTAGAAACAATCGACGAGATGCATTTTGAAGGAAATCGAGCAAGCAATCTAGAAAAAATAGTAATTTTTAACTACAGTGTTGCCAAACATGAAATATTGCCAATTTAAAAGTAAAACTGCATATTTCTCGAAATACATGTATTTTTATTTTGAAAATTTGTATGCCATTGTGTTCCTCAGATATTTTTACATATAAAAACATCTAAAACTTCTACATTACTTAAGCGAATCCCAAGATACAGTGATTTAAAGCAAAAAACTGGCAATCTCTCATCACTTTTTTCGCTATACCTCAGTAACCAAGCAAAATTTCAAAATTCTGAAAACGCTATTTTGTAGAGAATTATCAGATTAGTAATGTTGCATATCTAACTCAGTTTACCCCAAAATGGCGTTTGTCATAAGATAGCACAACAGCGACGATCTCTCCTTCCGTTCGATGCTCAGAGTTTGGTAGTAACATTCCATCACGCGACACACCTTTGATTGCACGATTCCGAGTTGTTTTCCGATGTCCCGATAAGAGAGTTGAGGATTTTCCAGGTGCTCGCGCAAAATCAATTCGCGACGTTGATTTTTGGGTGACGCTATTTTTTCCAATTTTAGAAAAAATGATGGCGGTAAAAATACAGACATTTGCAACCTATTTCGTAAGCACTTTAGTGGTGTTTTTTTGCAGCCTTCGACAGGATCAACCACCAGATAACTGTTTCTAAACTAGACAGGCTTGCATTCGGTGGCTCTTTTTTGAATTGGTTTCATCCCTATCTATCTGGACGAGAAATGGTTAAAAAAATGGAGACAGCGCGGCCTCTCCATTTGGTGCCAGCTCTGGGGTTCCCCAGGGTAGTCATCTGGGACCTTTCATATTCTTTTCTTCCTCAACGACTTGAATCTCTCGATAAAATGTATGAAATTATCATTTGCCGATGACTAAACATTCCACCTTATTAAATAGCTACCGATGCTGAATTCTTACAGTCCCAGTTTGATATATTCATAAATTGGTGTCATGTCAACAGGATGCAACTGAATGCTGAATGTAAAGTCATCTTTTTCATCCGCAAACATTCCATGGTCAAATTCGACTACAGTATTTCTCAGAGTGTTCTTCAACGTGAATCGTCCATGAAGGAATTGGGAATTCCGCTAGATTCAAAACTGAATTTTAAAGAACACATAGAATACACCATTTCCATAGTTTTCAAATTTATAGGATTTATTTTCCGTGTTACAAAAGAATTCGTTGATGGTCACTGCTTAAAAGCGTTATATTGTGCTTTGGTTCGTTCTACGCTTGAATATGCAGCTATTGTTTGGGCACCCTATTACCGAAACGATATTCAACGCATCGAAACTGCCCAACGCGATTTTTTTCCGATTCTCACTTCGGCGACTTCCATGGAGAGATCCGCTAAATCTCAAATCCTACCCTGATCGCTACAGGCTCATCGGACTCGATCTCCTATCTGTTCATCGGGATGTTTCCAAAACAACTTTTATCGCAGATCTTCTTCAATAACGAATCGACTGCCCTGATCTTCTCCAGTTATTATTCTTTCGTCTTCGTAGTGCCAGAACCAATTATGAGCCATTCGTCTTGTATGTGCCGTTTATTGAACCGATGTTCCCACGTCCTTAACTTTCATCTTTCCCGTACCGTCACTACGCGATTGTTTGTTAATTCCTAGTCAAGCTAGCTTTTGTCACTATTTTAGTTATACAGTAGCAAAATTATAGTGTTAGTTGTAGATGTAAGCTGTGCGATGTGTTATTTGGATGTTTGTAATCTGTTGGTACAAAAAATGAGGAGGTTTTATGCCTGCTGCAGAAACGGTTTGAATGAAATCAGCTCCAGGGGGATTTTCCCTGCTCCAAATAGAACAATAAACAGTGTTAACAATACACTCTAAACTACTTCTACCTAAGAGAGGAGGAAATACCCAATGAGTTATTTTATGCAGCATTTTGTGATGTATTTTGGTGTGGAACACCCTTTAGAAGGTATTATAACTTAATCGGTGCTTTTAAACATGACGATTTGAGCTTACCTTCACAAAAGTTGAACTGCAACATTGAATCCGCCTAATTGCAATTTACATAATTATTACAGGGAAGCAATCTGAGCCTTTGTTGTTGGCATTTTTCATCAACGCTGTTTGTGTCTACTGTGGAAGTCTTATTCTCTTATTCCAAATTTCAATGACAGTAGACATTTCAATACACTTTTTGAAGCGCTTCTTAACTCTTTGATCCTTCTTAGAATGTGTATAGCACTAACTTGGAATGACAATCGGGAAATAATCTCTTATTAATCAGGCATCAACAGTCTTCCCAAATGAGCATCGTACACAATGTTCGCTCTGGTTCTGTGCTCATATTAAACCCACATTTTGTGTACGAACTCGAACACGCTATTTCGTACCAAAACACGTGCACATGTTCGCCTGCACAATCGAACTCCATGTAGTATACGGTGTGCGTACATTTCTCGTACACAAAGGTTCACTCTTTGACGAATTTCGCGCTAAATCGTATTCAGGGTTGGCAGTTCCTCCTCATATTTTAATAAAACTTTCTGTACACGAAGACTTTGTCACAAAAAGCCACTTTACATACTTTGTTTTTTTCAAAAATGATCTAGACTGTCTTTTGACAAGGGCCAAACTTTTTTTACCAATTTTTTTCAAAGGGCTTTAGTCTAAAAATGACAAATTCTACAAAAAAATGTTGTTGGAGTGATTTTCACAAAATTAGTCAAATTTTTGAATGAAAATATTGAAAAAATTCTTCATCGTCTCCTACACTGAAAAAATCGATTTTAAAAATTTAAGGTCGATTTACAAAAAACCCCTTCGTTGATTTAGATGTAATTTTGTTCCAAGATAGCTAATTATGTTCCTTGCCTACCGTCAAAAATTCAAGTTGGGCAATTTCAAGGAAAAAAAATTATTTGAAAAAAACTTTTCCTTGTCTAAACTGATTTTTTTTTTCAAAGTATTTTTAGCGAAAACTAAACCACTGAAAGTCATAATCATCTCAGAATCCACTTTCCCAACTGCTAGTTACCTGATACATGCAAAAAGTATCAGTAATGAATTTGTTATATTTTCATAACAAACTTGAATGAGGCAAAGATAAGCCATTTAATATCATTGATATAGGCGAGGTTTAACTAAATACCACGTGGCCGTGTACGAAGAAGTATCTTGTCTATGTATCCACCAGGGAAGTAGTGATTGATGGTGTAGTTTCCAACAGGGGTCTGAATTACGAAGTATGGAGTTCGCTCCTTCACGAATCCGTTGCTTTGGCCATAAAAAATTCTGGTTCGCAAGCAATTGCGTTCAGGAAAAATCAAGGAGTATATAAAAACAACTTATTTTCCATCAGCCTCATTTCGAACCCTTGCCCGAATCTGCTCTTCCAAAGTTTGATCTTTTGGACGGGGCTAGTCTACCTGGTGGTGGCACGCTGTGAAAAATGCGGAGAGAATCATGAACAGTTTTCCAACTGTGGAGAGACTCCATATAATCTGATATATATATATATGGAGTCTCTCCACAGTTTTCCAACTGTGGAGAGACTGCATATGATCCGCATATAAATTATGTGGTGATAAAATGAAACATTCTTTTAAGAAACGCTGCGATAAGAAATGCAAACGAGCGCTACGCAAGTGACAACGACTAATTCCTACGTTTCCTTGTACACTAAAGAGCGAGAGTCTGACCATCCCATTGTAGGAATATCTTCTAATGTGGCTATAAATTTCCGAAGGAGGAAAATCAGTTTTCTCTCCTCAGCTTCCTCGTAAAGGCCTGAGAGTGTCTTTTGAAGAGTGCTGTTACAAAACCGAAGTAAGCGATAATCTTAGAAACTAGCAGGAATTTCCACATGGTGCACCAAAACCCCAAGTGTCCCTATATTTTAGTCACTATATTTTCCCCCAAGTTTTACACAATGTATTTGCACTACGAAACGAGTACCCGACGCGAAAAACCGTGAACAGTCTCCTACTTCGTGGTGTGCAGCTGCAGAGATTGCTTCGAATTGTACGCAAAAGGGACTTTTAAAGTCCGATCGCCCGAATTTTTCCCAATATATGGGACACTACAAATGCAAATGAAAAACTTGATGAAAGCTGAAAAACGCGATTATTGGCAGCGGTCCGTTGACAGATTAACGGATGGATCATCAGAGAAACTAGGGCCTATGTTGTGTATTCTATTCATCCTGTGATTGGAAGACACGGAACGTTCATTATATTATGATAGCTATGCATCGCTTTTATGCTAATTATTATGACAGTAGTGGTGAGTGCAATCATAAAAGAAGCTGTGCTGGCATAATTCTCCCCACAAAACTGATGGTTTTATATTTACCTATAATGCCCACAATATTACAGTTACAGAAGGCTCTCCGTTTGATGAGGCATGGAAAGAATTTTTTGTATTTCCTGGAGAAAATATGGGAGTTTTTGAGTACTTTATCTGAAAAATCAGCAGATTACCTTAGTTTGAGTTCTTTCGCAGTGCTCCATTCCGGGTAATGAGAAGGTGGACATTTGTATTAGAATGATAATGAGAAGGTGGACATTTAGGCATTAGAAGGTGGTATTTATGAATGATCGTGTAGCTTCAACGAATATTTTAAGATTTGTTCTCAGAGGACGCTCGAAAATTGGCAATTTCGTGGAGCGATGGAAGTTCAGGAATCCCAAACGCATCAACAAACCTTGGTCCAAGAGAATGGATGAGGGTCATGACTTCATTCGACTCATGTACAATCACTATACGTAGAATGCCCATCTCCGGCGTATTGGGGTCGTGGAGAGCGGTCTCTGTGCTTGTGGTGCCGGTTATCGCGATATTGAACATGTTGTGTGGTCGTGCGCTAAGTGTAGTAGTACATGATCTCTGTTAAACGAATCCCTTCGGCCTCATTCCAGTCCAGTCCGAGATGCTATACCAAGTTCGTTACTGATACTTTTTGCATGTATCACGCATCTAGCAGTTGTGAAATTGGATTCTGAGATGATTATGACTTTCATTAGTTTAGTTTTCGATAAAAATACACTGAAAAAAAATTCAGTTTGAACAAGGAAAAGTTTTTTACATATAACATTTTTTCCTTAAAATTGCCCAACTTGAATTTTGGACGGTAGGTGGGGAACAAAATTACTTATATTGGAACAAAATTTCATCATAATCAAAGATGGTTTTTTTGTAAATCGACTTTAAATTTTTAAAACCGATTTTTTTCAGTGTAGAAGTCGATGAAGAAGTTTTCTTCATATTTTTAATCAAAAATGTGACCAATTTTGTGAAAATCACTTATACAACATTTTTTGTAGGATTTGTCATTTTTAGACTATAGTCATTTGAAAAAAAATGTTAAAAAAAAGTTTGACCTTTTTCAAAAGACAGTCTAGATCATTTTTGGCTTTTTGTGACAAAATTCTCATGTACAGAAAGTTTCATAAAAATATGAGAGGGTGCTGCCAATATTTATTCGAGTTGGTGCAAAACTCGTCCTTTCTCAATTTCACTTCACTAGCGTTGACTCTTTTTGCCTTGTGTGAACCGTTCTCGTGTACACACACGGTGTACGCACACGGATGTTTGAACTAGAGTTTGAACATAGTACATCGAAACGAAGCATGTTTGAGGTTGAACGCCTGCACGAAAGTATGTACACAAGCACAAACTTGTCAATGTTCATGGGAAGTCTGGATATCAACTAGTTAAGGATTCGGTTTAAAAAAATCAATTTTTGCCTACGTCTTCAAACACACCCACCAGCTCGAATTTTTAATGATCGAACGAAAATGATTTATCCCATCGCTGTGCCGTTCCACTCGAGCAGCAATGATAATTGCACTTCTCGATTTTCATTTGATCTCTCCGGTTCGTTTAAGCTGAATTCGAAATTAGTCAGAACCTCTTCCAAAAGAATAACTCTAACGAAGCACATCACACAGTACCGTCGTCAATAAGGGATATTGATTGAGAATTTGAATATGAATATTCCAATTTTTCGCCGATGCCACCGGCATCATAGAAATTTCAAATGGAAAAGGTAAAATCAAAGTCGTTAGAGTCGAAGGAAAGGAAAACCCCGCTCTGCGATTATGCAAGCACTTTATACATGCACGAATCCAACAGCACATTTCTTTCAATTTTGGTTCTTGTCACGAAAAAAAACGAATCCCGCCAGTGAAAGACAATCACAATCGATTGCAAAAGTTCGGTTGAGCGGTCTAGTTCTGCGCCACTTGCGCCATCTGTAGAAGTTGGCTTTGAATAAAAATCACATTATTGAGTTATGATTTCTCTAGTACCAAAGTCGCTGAAGATGCGAGAAGTTTATATACCTATGTGGAAAAGTAAAACTCTCAACTATGATGTTCCCGGAGGTAACCAACCGAGGTTGATGGAACGAAACACAAACGCTTATTGGGTGCTGTTATGGGAGATCCGAAATCACATCGATTGAGATTGTATCGTATACCATTTCCAATCTCAAGATATATGGCGTGATCAATTTTTTTTTGTTGAACTCTGGAAGAACCTTTCTATCTTCCTTCCGGTGGTACAGGTAACAGGTGTGCCATTCGGTTTGAGTTCTGCAATTTCACTCTCCGTTCCTCAATTTGTCAAATTTCATCGGGAGAAGCTTGGCATTGGCAATCTGCGAGAGTTTGGTTTTGTAGTTTTTGTGACGGGCGTCCCTTTATGGACGAGTTGATTTCCAGAGCTATTCCAACCCAGGATGACGACTCCAATTTGCAAATTTATTTATTGAAATTAGTGTTGTTTACAGAACATTTTGTAGGCGCTTGTTCGTTCTATCTTTTTTACTGTTCCGAAAGGTGCCGGCTTCGGTGAAACATTATCATTTTACCGGTGTGGGTTTTACGATTCCAAAGGCTCATTAGCATAAAAGGTTTCTCTGTCAGCATTTCCGTGATACAGCTGGCGAAATATTTGCTTTGTTGGAATTTCTTTGCCTTTCACTAGTAGTTATTTGCACTGATGAATGAATTGTTGACTTAAAATGACAGAAATATCATTTTATTAAATTAACTGCTAGTACCTAGAGCTGTTTTTTGCAGGGTATTGACTAGATCCATAAAAAATTCATGCAGAAAATTCCAACAAGCTTTGGGAATTGACCTTATACATTATGATCTCTGTGTGGAACTGTTACACATTTTAAAACTCATCCCTTCACGACCCTCATCAAAAAAAAAAAATTTCTCTCCTCCGACCAGTGGCAGCATACAGACCAGCTAGTGAAGCTAACCCGTACAAATTTTATGACAGTCAACGTTTATGTTATTACCTTCTCACGAACATTATCCCTCGACGACCATCTTTATCTTACGCTCGGATTATTCGTTGGACCCCGTTATCACTTCCTAGGTTTCTTTATCCGAAAGGCCCGACGACGAGCAACAGCATCCAGTGTATGTATAGCCAATCCCCCCGACCAGAACCATCAAAGCGAAAAGGGCCAACAGAAACAAAAAAAAACAACGAGACAAGAAAAGCTCGAAACAATAAGCTCTTCAGAAGAAGTATAAACTGCGCTTCGTTCGAACCAAGCTGAAGGAAAATTATGTCGCGACAGTGTTGTATAATTTATTGATGCCACGCCGCCGACGACGACGATGTTGACTCCGGCTCCGACTCCGACTTCGAACTCCCAGGGGAGAACTGCGGAACCATGCGGCCATCCGAATGGGATGGATACCCCACCGAGCTTTTCGTTGTTGTTGGCTTGTATATTTACGGGTCGGAACCCGGCGTAAATAACAATGCGGGAACAACATGCTAAAAGCAATGTTGGGTTTACTATAGAAATATTATTTGGATGCGAAAAGTCCGGTCCGGGACGCGCGATTCAGTACAGGGTTTGTGTGTGTACACATTGACATTCATAAGGCATGAATGGATTTGGCATGGCTGGCAATGTTGGCAAGTGTGAGCCAGTTTGCGTGCTACAAGGAATCGTTTTTGCTTTCATTTGTATCGTTGTTGAGCAGTGTGGTGGAATAAATTCATTATGACGTACTAAATCATTCAGACTGTCAAGCAGTTGGGCAGAACTTTATGTATAGTAATAGACTGGATTGGAGCAGCGAATAGCGGAAGTGGTTTGATTGTTTCTTTTTTAATTCTGTTCCGCAGTGGACGTTCTCTCCGGGGATGGCTGGATTATTTTCGGTTTGTGTAAGGATATCGGATGGAATTTTTACGATTTAAGGGATTTTTTGCCCTTGTAATTGTAACATGATTGGGTAATATCAAATACATAATCAGAGTGAAGTAGAATATACTTTAGGTTATGAATTCGAATGTAGAAATTTTTACGTGCTTCTGCCAGATAGGCATTGTTTCGGTATGGGTGCAAGTCTAAAATCGTTGGATTTTCATATGGATGTGGGTAATAAGAAATGCTCAAACATGTTCTTTAAATTCTCATTCGTTAGCCATATAAAAGGATTTTATGGTCATTGAAGCAATTGGTTCTACTACTGAATTTAGAGATCCAAATACCTTCTATTATCGGCATGAAACGGAACAAAATTAATGTGCGCAATGCACAATGCAGTCTGGTTAGATGTAGTGATCCTACTCCGTTGCGTCGTCGAATGATATGATAATACAAACATATATATCTTGGTCAAAAAGTAGTCTGTCGGTTTAGACCGGCATGCCGATAAAATTAGTTATCCCGTAAGCCATACCCATATGCGATTCGTTGATAAAAAGGCATCTATAATTTTTCTAAACTAGCACCTATAGTAGAATCGAAATATGAATACGGTGAAGAGCCGATTGCATCAGTCCTTGATTTGATTGTCTGCTCCCGATTCTGTCAGCATTTCAGTCCGATTTTATAAGCCTGATGGGTTCGACCAAATTTGATTCTCATGGATTATTACAAAGTCTGGATTCAGAAGGATTTGTGTAATCGTAGGCTGGTACTTAGATTCCGAAGGATTGTTCTACGAACCATACCAAGTTCGCGTGAATCCTTTCTTCAACATATTTCTTTCATTTTATCGAGACGAAAAATGCAAAAATACAAAAACGAAGCTTTTTTTATTTAAGAGAAATTTATTTTAAATAAGAAATCGTTCAATTTCTCCCAATATACGCTGGTTAAATATTTTTAAAGTTGTTTAGCGGTGCCAAAATAATGTACATAATACCGTTTTAATGGGTTTCTAAAACTATATAAACACAGATTTCTCAGTTGTCCGATCATTTGGGCCATTCTCGTTAGACCAAGTGCTATTTGGCCGATTACCATTTGCTTTCCTTCTTTTTAACATGATCTTCTTTGTATGCATTTCTTTATTGTATGTCTGCAAGAAAATTGCAATACTTGCCTTATCTTGCATAGAGCTCGATGTGGTATAATATCAGTTTATGGAGAAAAGAGAGAGTGCCGTTTAGCCGAATGCGGTTTGGTCGACAGCCATTTTACATCCATTTGACCAAAAGCCATTTGGCCGAAACCATTTTCGGTTGAAACCAATTTTCGGTCGAAAATCATGTTCAGTCGAAAACCATTTTCGGTTGAAAACCATGTTCGGCCGATAACCATTTTCAGTTGAAAGCCATTTTCGGTCGAAAACCATTGTCGGTCGAAAACCATTTTCGATCGAAAACCATTTTCAGTCGAAAACCATTTTCGGTCGAAAACAACTTTCGGTTAAAAACCATTTTCGGTCGAAAGCAATTTTCGGACGAAAACAATTTTCAGTCGAAAACCATTTTCGGTCGAAAATCATTTTCAGTTTAAAATAATTTTCAACCGAAAACTATTTTCGGTCGAAAACCGTTTTCGGTCGAAAACCATTTTCGGTTAAAAACCATTTTCGGTCGAAAACCAATTTTGGTCGAAAACCATTTTCGGTCGAAAACCATCTTCGGCAGAAAACCATCTTCGATGGAAATTCATCTTCAGTAAAAAAAACCATTACCGGTCGAAAACCATTTTCGGTCGAAAACCATTTTCGGTCGAAAACCATTTTCAATTGAAAACCATTTTCGATCGAAAACCATTTTCAATCGAAAACCATTTTCGGTCGAAAACCATCTTCGGCAGAAAACCATCTTCGATAGAAATTCATCTTCAGTAAAAAAACCATTACCGGTCGAAAACCATTTTCGGTTGAAAACCATTTTCGATTAAAAACCATTTTCCGTCGAAAATCATTTTCGGTCGAAAACTGTTTCCGGTCGTAATCAATAACAATTTTCGGTCGGAAACCATTTTCGGTCGAAAACCATTTTCGGTCGAAAACCATTTTCGGTCGAAAACTGTTTCCGGTCGAAAACTAACAATTTGGGTCGAAAACAATTTTGAATCGAAAACCATCTTCCATCGAAAGCCATTTCCGTTCAAAAACCGTTTTCGGTCGAAATCCATTTTAGGTCAAAAACCATTTACGGTCGAAAATCATTTTCGATTGAAAATCATTTTCGGTCGAAACCCATTTTTGGTCGAAAACCATTTTCGGTAGAAAACCATTTTCGGTGGAAAACCATCTTCGGTAGAAAACCATTTTCGGTCGAAAACCATTTTCGATCGAATACCATTTTCGGTCGAAAACCATTTTCGGTAGTAAACCATTTTCGGTCGAAAACCATTTTCGGTCGAAAACCATTTTCGATAGTAAACCATTTTCGGTCGAAAACCATTTTCGGTCGAAAACCATTTTAGGTCGAAAACCATTTTCGGTCGAAAATCATTTTCGATTGAAAACCATTTTCCGTCGAAAATCATTTTCGATCGAAAACTGCTTCCGGTCGTAATCAATAACAATTTTCGGTCGGAAACCGTTTTCGGTCGAAAACCATTTTAGGTCAAAAACCATTTACGGTCGAAAATCATTTTCGATTGAAAATCATTTTCGGTCGAAACCCATTTTTGGTCGAAAACCATTTTCGGTAGAAAACCATTTTCGGTGGAAAACCATCTTCGGTAGAAAACCATTTTCGGTCGAAAACCATTTTCGATTGAAAACCAATTTCCGTCGAAAATCATTTTCGGTCGAAAACTGTTTCCGGTCGTAATCAATAACAATTTTCGGTCGGAAACCATTTTCGGTCGAAAACCATTTTCGAAAACTAACAATTTGGGTCGAAAACAATTTTGAATCGAAAACCATCTTCCATCGAAAGCCATTTTCAGTTTCGGTCGAAAATCATTTTCGGTCGAAAACTATTTTCGGTCGAAAACCATTTTCGGTCGAAAACCATTTTCGGTCGAAAACCATTTTCGGTCGAAAACCATTTTCGGTCGAAAACCATTTTCGGTCGAAAACCATTTTCGGTCGAAAACCATTTTCGGTCGAAAACCATTTTCGGTCGAAAACCATTTTCGGTCGAAAACCATTTTCGGTCGAAAACCATTTTCGGTCGAAAACCATTTTCGGTCGAAAACCATTTTCGGTCGAAAACCATTTTCAGTCGAAAACCATTTTCAGTCGAAAACCATTTTCGGTCGAAAACCAGTTTCGGTCGGAAACCATTTCCGGTCGAAAACCATTTTAGGTCGAAAACTATTTGCGGTCGAAAACAATTTTCGATAGAAAACCATTTTTGGTCGAAAACCATTTTTGGTCCAAAACCATTTTCGGTCGAAAACCATTTTCGGTCGAAAAACATTTTCGGTCGAAACCAGTTTCGGTCGAAAACCATTTTCGGTCGAAAACCATTTTCGGTCGAAAACCATTTTCGGGCGAAAACCATTTTCGGACGAAAACCATTTTCGGTCGAAAACAATTTTCGGTAGAAAGCCATTTTTGCTCGAAAACCATTTTCGGTCGAAAACCATTTCCAGTCGAAAACCATTTTTCGGTCGAAAACCATTTTCGATCGAAAACCATTTTCGATCGAAAACCATTCTCGTTTAAAAGCCATTTTCGGTCGAAAACCATTTTCGGTCGAAAATCATTTTTTGGTCGAAAACCATTTGCGGTCGAAAACAATTTTGGGTTGAAAACCATTTTTGGTCCAAAACCATTTTCTGTTGAAAACCATTTTTGGTCGAAAACCATTTTCGGTAGAAAACCATCTTCTGTAGAAAACCATCTTCGGTAGAAAACCATCTTCGGTCGAAAACCATTTTCGGTCGATAGCCATTTTCGGTCGAAAATCATTTTCGGTCGAAACATTTTCGGGCGAAAACCATTTTCGGACGAAAACCATTTTTGGACGAAAACCATTTTCGATCGAAAACCATTTTCGGTAGAAAACCATCTTCTGTAGAAAACCATCTTCGGTAGAAAACCATCTTCGGTAGAAAACCATCTTCGGTCGAAAACCATTTTCGGTCGAAAGCCACTTTCGGTCGAAAGCCATTTTCGGTCGAAAATCATTTTCGGTCGAAAACTATTTCCGGTCGAAAACCATTTCCGGTCGAAAGCCATTTTTGGTCGAAAACCATTTTTGGTCAAAAACCATTTTTGATCGAAAACTATTTTCGGTCGAAAACCGTTTCCGGTCGAAAACAATAACAATTTTCGGTTGAAAACAATTTTGAATCGAAAACCATCCTCCATCGTAAGCCAGTTTCGGTCATATACAATTTTAAATCGAAAACCATCTTTCATCGAAAGCCATTTTCAGTCGAAAACCATTTTTGGCCGAAAACCATTTTTAGTCGAAACCATTTTCGGTCGAAAACCATTTTCGGTAGAAAACCATCTTCGGTAGAAAACCATCTTCGGTAGAAAACCATCTTCGGTAGAAAACCATCTTCGGTAGAAAACCATCTTCGGTAGAAAACCATCTTCGGTAGAAAACCATCTTCGGTAGAAAACCATCTTCGGTAGAAAACCATCTTCGGTAGAAAACCATCTTCGGTAGAAAACCATTTTCGGTCGAAAACCATTTTCGGTCGAAAACCATCTTCGGTAGAAAAACATCTTTGGTAGAAAACCATTTTCGGTCGAAAACCATTTTCGGTCAAAACCATTTTCGGTCAAAACCATTTTCGGTCGAAAACCATTTTTGGTCGGAAACAATCTTCGGTCGAAAACAATTTTCGGTCGAAAATCATTTTCGGTCGAACTTCATTTTCGATCGAAAATCATTTTCGGTCGAAAATCATTTTCGGTCGAAAACCCATTTTCGGTCGAAAACTATTTTCGGTCGAAAACCATTTTCGGTCGAAAACTATTTTCGGTCGAAAACCATTTTCGGTCGAAAACTATTTTCGGTCGAAAACCATTTTCGGTCGTAAACCATTTTCGGTTTAAAAGCCATTTTCGTTCGAAAACCGTTTTTGGTCTAAATACATTTGCAGTCGAAAAACATTTTCGGTCGAAAGCAATTTCAGCAGGAAAACCATTTTTGGTGGAAAACCATTTTTGGTGGAAAACCATTTTTGGTTGAAACCCATTTCTGGTCGAAAACCATTTTTGGTCGAACACAAGTTTCGTTCGAAAACCATTGTCGATCGATATCCGTTTTAGTTCGATAGGCATTTTCGGTCGAAAGCCATTTTCGGTCGAAAGCCATTTTCGGTCGAAAGCTATTTTTGGTCGAAAGAGTCATTTGGCTGAAAGAGCTATTTAACTGAAAGAGCCCTTAGGTCGAAAGAGCCACTTGGCCAAATGAGTCATTTGACCGAAAGAGCCATTTGGCCCAAAGAGCCATTTGGACGAAAAAGCTATTTGGCCCTATAGCCATTGGGCCTTATGAGCCATTGGGTTTCCTGAGCCATTGGGCCGACAGAGCCATTTGGCTCTATGAGCTGTTTGGCCGAATAATCCATTTGGCCTAATGAGCCATTTTGCCGAATGAACCATCTGGCTGACAGTCGATTAAATTTCCTTTGACCAAATGGCATACTGCAAAATGGTATTTTCATCTACCCACAATATTATTCTTCAACCTTGTAAATAAAATGATTTTTAATGATTAGACAAGAGTACCCGAGCAAAATAATAATTACAGAATTTTTTTAGAGTATAAAAAATATAGAATTTTGTTAATAACTAATAATGTATGTACATTAAAGAACACATTTTATGTTATAAACCGTTATACACGAATGTTCTCCCAAACAAAGGGTCCCACTATATCCTGTTTCTATATAATATTTAACTTATGCTTGGAAAAAAAGAGTCAGAATAGCTTAAGTTTGGCTGCCACAAAGTGACTCTGACAATAGAATTCTCTGATAAAATAGTGCAAATTTATATGGAAAATAGTTTTAAAAATCAAAACATTGATTTTACGGTATTGGTTCTTTCAACAAAAAGTTTTATTTTAATCAATTAAGGTTTTACCATGAAAAAGTGGAAAACCCGATTTTTAGATTATATTTTCAACAATTTCGCCTCGAAAATTAGGTTTGATGTCTGTGATATCTTCGACGAAGTTATTTAAAACATAATATTCTATAACTTTGCCGAAGACATCTAGCCTTTAATTTTTCTTTTAGATTTTTTTTTGCTCGGGTACTCGACTTTAGTCTAATCAAATGTATAAAGTTGGTGAATAATATATCGAAGATATTCTACGAAGTAATACTGGTTCTAAAATGCCATCTGAGGCGCCAAATAGATTTTTTTGGGATTGGTCCCACTGCCCCCTCCCCCCTTGGTTGAGGCTCATACCTACGATAAGTAGTTTAGAATGTAATGTTTACACTGTATTTCTATCACTGTCAGTTTTTCAAAAATTGTTGCCGATAGATTGAAATCTGCGTGTGCTACAGCAAATACGCGCGAGGAATGCATGGCTGTTTAAAACAAAAGAAGTTCAGCGTGGCCACCGAGATTGCTGGAGACTATTCGAGAGGTTCAAAACTAACAATTCAGCCTTAAACTTCTTTAAAAAAAGTCGACTTTTTTTTGGCACCAACACCAGACATCCCTTAAAGTTAACATGGTATTTTGCATGGAAAAAGTGACTTTCACAAAAAAATTCCTCCAGGAGTTGCACATGACCTTCTAAATATAAATCGTTGTGTGGTTTTTGTAGGATTTAAGAATTTAACAAAGACAAATTTAATAAAGTCTCGAAGACCACGAAACGATTTGACACGTGTGGAAAAAATTATCGAGCAAAAACCGATTGATGCTCTGACGATTGATCAAATATTCATTTTTTCTAGCACCACTGCATTTGATTGTCCAATTATATACAATTTTATTTCGACTTTCTCCTATTGTGTCCAAAGCAGTAATCCGAAGTGTTTGATTACTTCCCAAGAGTTTTGAGGGATTAATTGAGGCTTCGTTTTTACACAATCAGAGAAAATTAAAAATTCTGTATATAATTCGACCGTGAGTAGCAATGATGCTATGAACATTTGAATTTTCATCAATCTTCAGAGCATCAGTCGGTTTTTGCTTAATCACTTTCTCGACAATCGTCAAATCGTTTTGCGGTCTTTATAACGTTGTTTCCTCGATAAATTTCCAATGAGAATAATACATCGATTTATTTTTAGGAAGCACTTGATCGACTCTTGGATGAATTATTTTGGAAAAGTCCAAATCACATGTAAACTTTAAACATTGTGCGCAAAAATATAGTTTTACCGATCGAGCTTGGAATTTATACAGTTATTCTAGGACCAAAATGGAACCCAGAAAATTTCTCTGAGCAAAATTTTCTTTTTTTTTCATATAACCGTGTCCTTCTCTAGTGTACCTGTTGATTCAGAAGAATCTTTGGAAGGTTACAATCCCAAAGTTCTCCTCTACTGACAAAGAAATTAAGTTAAATGGAAAATAGAAGGCTGTTACTGTAATAATATTAATGAAAATGATCACACAAATCACCAATCGAACCAGCCCAGCGAACTAATTGCGTATGCCGGAACACATTCCATTATTGGTACAATGCGTTTGAAATATCCATTCTCGGTCCGGTTCGATATGAATAACGAAAAGCTCGCCTCAAGAGAGAGAGCGCTGGCTTTGAATCGTTGATACGGGTTGCACATTTCGATTTATATTACATACATACCATCCGCTTTTCCGCTCCATCTGATACACTGTCTGGTCGGCAGCACGGGCATACCGAAGGACTATAGCTAGCTAGCTAGCTGCGCCCGATGATAACGGCTGGTCTGGTTGGGCTGGAGGGATTGCTCTTTCATAACAATAATATCTTCCCGTTCGTTCAAGGCGATTGTCCCATAGCAGTATTATTGCTTGCTGCACCCCCTCGAACGTGGATAGTTTTCTCGTTCTGTTCATCGGTATAGGGTATAGGTATATGTATTGAGCAAACATCAAACAGCCTGTCGGTGCGGTCGGTTCTGGCCATGCTTATCAATATTTCAGACCCCGTACACACGTGCATTGATTTTCGGGGCCAAGCAGAGCAACTGGAGCGCATCGATTTCTCGGCTCTTAACTTCTAGTGCTCCGTCGAGGTTGCCGCCCTGTCCAGTTTTCCGACAGAGCGGAAGGGAGGGAGGTTGATATCAGCATGTACTTTCCAGGTTGTGGTTTTTCGGATGGTTGTTGTTATCATAAAACTGTACTGTTCGGTCAGGTCGAATCGTTTTCGATGTGATGAACATGTGAGTCGATGGGTGAATTGTGGAATGTCCATAATTTCCTAGTTTTGATAACGATTCAAAGTATTTTGTTTGGTTTATTGTGGAGTGCGGGATGCATGCAGCAAAGACCAAGAATTAGAATGATTCATTTTCTGCATCATATGGAAGACCATTTGTTGAATGCGATTTTTTATACAGATGAGCATTTTCGGTTGTGTTTCAAAGAATTTACTGGATTTTTCCAGCTTGTCTGATGCGGCGGTTCTTCTATGTATTTACATTAAATACATAAAAATTACTCTTCCGAGTCATTACATACAAGCTTCAGAGCATGTGGAGATTTTCGGAACCTAAGATTAAATTTTCATCATTCAATAAGTTTTTTATCAGTGCCATTCTTACACATCCTAGATATCCCTTATCTTGTATTTTGGAAAAATCTTTCTTACTAGTACGAATACCATTAAAGCTTTGATTTAAGTATCACAAAGAAAGTTCAAATAGTTTCAAACATCCTCCAAACTACGGCGGTACCTATTGTAGGCAAACTTGCCCTTGAGCAAAATTCTTCAGAACATATTTCAGCTCTGTTCGCTGATGTTCAGCCACCACCGAGATGCCGTCACTGATGCCGCCGAAGCCGAATATGTTTATGTTTTATTTAGGTCACCGCTCAATCTACCAAACACACATTAGCATCGCTATAATATGTTTTAGGACTGAAACATGTCTGGTATTGTTGTAAATTCTACATAACTTTTCGCTGTTCCTTCCGAGAAGATCCAGACCCAGCTACGACGATGCGGCTTTCCAGCGAAATAAAATTAAATTAGCACCATGTTTCAACAGAGTGGCGGAACCTTCCACGCAGTTATGCTGAGGCTTTCAAACGGAAATACCTTTAACCCTCGGAACAAGCAGAAAGAGCTCAATGGCGGCGATTCACGGTTGTGGCGAGCCAGTCAGAATACCGCCCAGCCCAGACCTCCCAGCGAGTCGATCGCAGGGTAAAACCTATGATATCAAACTTAATTGTACCTTTTTCGAAGGCAAATTCACAAAACCCACTCTTATATCATTTTCTTTTTTTTTCACGTCCGAACCATTATATTATATCATTTTGAGGGTGTCTCTCTTTTACTTGCAATGGGAGACCGGTGCTGTACGTCGAACGTGGCAATTGGAACCGAAATAAAAAGTGATAGGTGATATCTCGTTTGCCGTCGTTTTTCCCACAGCATTCGATGCCGGCTTAGGTACCGGGGGATACGGGAAAGACATAAAATAAGTTCCATACAGCACATAGCCCACGCAAATGGGCAATCGCCGTGAGTGAGAGCGCTTTACTAAAATAACATAAACACAGACAGTATCTTTTAATACTTGTGCGTAGTTTATCTCAGGGGGAAATTCCAATTGCCTTTTTTTGGTCCGGAACGCGGGCACCTCGCCCGGTATCAATTTGACTGATGACAGTTTTATTTATGTTTTATTCCACTTTCCCGCTGATAGTGTTACTTTTATCTAGTTCATTTAACAGTATGATGGATAAGCGAATGAATTTACCCTGAAAGAAGTGATATTTTTCGAAAACTAAAAAAACAATAAAATCACTAGGAAGCACGGAATGCTGGCCGATTCTACTAAGCAGTGGTAGAAATAATGCTTTCGGATAGTCTGAATGGCCGCAGTTCGCTCCTCAAAAATGTTCTAAATCGTGAATTCAGTCACATTCACTAAAGTGGGAAGGATTCGAAAATGATGCAGTCACTGGAAAAGATAAAATCTTGGTAGAAATTACTACTTTTAGTAATCGGTAGCACGAAAAAATCCCTCACATCATCAATATGAAAAAATGTATTAGAATTCGCTAAATTGCTTCATATGCACAAACTACAATAATGACCGCATACAGATTCAGTGACTATCGGCTATATGGCTCGTTAATACAAAATTAGTTATGCAATTTCGACTCCGTCTCATCAGAATCCGACACTAACTTAGTGGCAGGACTTATCGAGCACCGGATTGACGCTAGCTCAAAAAGAAAATGAAAACACTATTTGTGTACCTGAGCGAACCCCTAGTCCTACGTGATGTCCCGCAAGAAAAGGTGTTCTGATTATGCTGATGAAAATTAATGAAATCGAAACTTGGTTTAGCTTAGCAAGCCGTCATGCCGGTTTCCGTTAGATCTAAAGCCCTTGAGCTAAATGGATCAATTGGCCGAAAATGACCTTAAACCGAATGGATCGTTTGTTCGAGCGACATTACTTAGAACGGGTATTCGATTAAATAATTTATGGAAGCACAACTAGTACGTTGTAATCAGTTCCTTATCAAACATTATATGTTATTGCAGTTATTAAACATGATGTCACGCAGCTGGCTTAGGGGGGCGTCTGGTGAAAAGTGCTCAAACCGAAGGTTATTTTGGTTTATGATTTTGAATGCAATGTAATAATGGATCTTTTTTGTAATGTTCAGACTTATTTATACATTCATTGCGCACGAAAAAAAAATATTTTCAGTCACGCAGAGCCACACATACGAGCGTTCCAAGAGTAGACGTCCAACCATTTCCACGTCCAGGAGCTCCGCGGCGAACACGATAACTCTCGATAAAATTGTCCGATACGGGAAATTCAATTAGTTTTGTAAAGTTTAGACTTGTAGTCAGTCGATGAACCACAAAAAATAGAAAAAAGTTCGAGATTCGGAAAATGGCTTCATGAAAACCGATAAATCTTATATTTTACTATAAAATTCACTCAATTTTCCTCAAAATAATAGGGAGAAAAAAATTCTAATTAGGTTTTCTGTGGTTCACCGACAGACTACACATATTCTCATAAAAAAATTCAAGTCAATTCGTTGATTAGTTTTTGAGTTATCGTGTTCGCCAATTTGAAGAACGCGGTTTTGAGAAAAACGCTATTAAAGGGTGCCCCACATCAAATTGCATTACCAAAAAAACCTGTAGAAAATAATCCATTGAGTATTTTCTCTTGAAAGCAGTTTAGAGTGTATTGTTTACACTGTATTTTTATCGCTGTCAGTTTTTCGGAAATTTTCGCCGATAGATTGAAATCTGCGTGTGTTGCGCGAGGAATGCGTGGCTGTTTAAATCAAAAGAAGTTCAGAGTGGCCACAAAGATTGCGGGAGACTATTCGAGAGGTTCAATATAAAAAATTAAGCGGATAAAAAAGAAGTCGATTTTTTTGCCCGCTACACCAGAAATTCAGTTATGTTTCTACTATATATGAGGAGTTTGGAATGTTAATGAAGAATACACGATATACAAACGCCCATGCTATAAAAAGAACGCGCAGAATTACATACAAACACTCGAGTCTTTCACGTTAATACAAACTCGGTTGCAAACGCGATCATTACGCATCGCAATCCTGTAAACGTCATGGGAATTATGGGGTTATACAATGTTGGAACTAAAAAAATCGAAAAAAAAATTTTATATTTATATTTTTATACTTTTGACAATATCTGTGCAAAATTTCATCCAGATCGGAGCACTAGATTTTAAATTACAGACGTTTGCATCGCGCTGGTTCTTCCACGAATGAAGTTAACACAAAACAATTATCTCGGAATGAAGTTTTTTGAAAAATACCATTGCGGTGAACGTGATATCTCAAAAACTATTCATCAGATTTTCATTTTTTTAAATGTTTGTATTTACATTCTCGTGTACCCGAACGGTTCCTTTTTCATCCAAATTATTTCGGTTCTTCGCAATTAATTTTCGTTTAAAATTTTGTGCACAACAAAATGCAAATTTTTGGTCAACAGCAAGAAACATTTTTTATATTGGGAAACTGACCCGAAGCTTCGGGGATGGGCCATACTTCCGACAACCTTGAATATTTTTTTAATTCAACTTGTTTTTTCTATCATTTATCGTGTTTCCAACGAACTGTACAGAAGCACTTTAAAAAATCGCGATGTTAGCTCACTTTTTCGCCACAACTTTGTATGTAACCCTTTAAGTTAACTTGGTAAAACATACAAATTTATAAATGCGGTCTCAAGTGCGAACATACAAACGCCCGGTCTCACGCGAGCATGAAACATAGTCGTCATTGCGCTCCCACTCTAAATTGCCGAACTTATATACACTAGACAACAAGTCTCACGACGCCATACTTGTAGAAGCCAGGGCGATGGGGGAGCTCACTTTCTGCATTTATTTGAACCGTACACTCAAAATTAAACATCAGAATGACGGTTCGTGCAAACACTTAGAAGCCCACGTGAGTATGCAAACGACTGCACGATCAAACACGTTCACATAGAAACGCTCGTTGCTTCTTGATACTGCAAATCTAATCATGAATGAGATCGTGTAATCGTGATCATCTGCGACTGCGATCCTACATAAATAGAAACGCATCGGTGATCAAAACTAACGAATTTATAAACGTCGCCTCAAGTGTTATTAAATTATCACCCATACCCACGTGAACACGGATCGGTCCCTTCCAGAAGCTCTACCTTTGAATCCCGTAGCCCATTCCTTCAATCTTGGTGTAAAAAACAAATTCATAACACTACAAGTCTCAAGACCAGAGCCTAAAATGCTCATGCATATTCAATGAACGACGAAATTCAGAGAATTCATCTTCGTCCTTTCCTTGCCTCTTTCGTCGCTAAATGCATGAAAAAATAAAACAATAAAGTCGATGCCCCCTCTTCTCTCGATTCTATGAAAACGAGTAGCAGCAGCAGCGACTTTCGTTTTCCTATGACAATCCGAAATTTGAATTTGATGCAGGAAATTTCGTTTTGATGCAGGCTCAGTAATTTGCGATTCTCATTCATTAAATGAAATCAATGCAATGTGCATCTAATAATGCAACTAGAACATAGTTAAAATGAGAAATATGCACACCGACCAGGCTTCCGTCTTACAATACCATCATTAGCTCGCAAATCTACAGAATCGAGCATCGACAAATAAATATCACTGCTAGTGTATTTCGTTTCCACAGCAGTAAGTTCAATGTCGAAGTTACCAATATCATTCTGAATCTCAAAGCGAAAACGAGCGTGCGGAGAGAATAATGAAAACGCTCTGCTACATGCTTGCTTTGTCCTAGCCCGTTGAATCATTTTCGATTTCGCAAAGTGCTAGTGGTATGGAAAGAAGCTTCGTTCTTTCGTCAGTTTCGCCTGATTTTGGCAAATGAAAAAAACATTTTTCGACTCTGCTCAAGACACCAAGGCCGGATATTCTAGTGTTATGGGAAAACTCACTCCCTTCTAGATCTGTACCGTACGCTCAAATTCGCCGCACGTCCACGTGATCATACTTGTTAACATACAATCGTTCGAGTCCTGCACGATAATACAGACCCCTAGTCACAAACCTGAATATGCAATTGCGATCAACCAAGCAAAACTATGCCCGCGATCTGGCAAACAGAAAAACGGCCTTTTGATGAAGTGAACGTTTCAACAACTACCATTTATAAACGCGCTCTCATGTGTGATACTATAAACGCGCGTTCCCACGCGATCATGAATCGGACAAGTCCGGAAATCCCATGCCTTCGGTTGGCCCAATTTAATAATAAAAGAACAAAAAATGACGCTGACATAAACGATACAATTCGTTCCATGCGGGTGGAGATAGCGTAGTTGGTAAATCGATTGCTTTGTACGCAGATCACCTGGGTTCATAAGGTTAGAGATTTTTCTAAAGAGATTTCTCTAACCCGACAAAGAGGCGAATGACCCTAAGGTTGAAACCTCTATAACCAAAATTAAACAAAATCGTTCCATGGTGACATGATAAGGGAGAACTCACTCTCGACATCTGAACCGTTCACTGTAAGTTAAGTATCAGGTACACGGTCCGCACGATCATTCAAAAACACACGCGAATATGCGAATGACAACACTGTTATAAAATCGAATTTAAGCGCATGATGTTAGATACACGCTAGCACACGCGACATGCAAGCGCCCACGCGATCGAACCAGCTGCGTCTGGTTTTGTACTCGCAAATGACTTCTTTGGTTCCTCGTCGTCGCTAGAGTGCAGAATTGAAATTGTGCATTCCGGCTAACGTTGTTGCTTAGCTGTCCGACGATCACGTTTACGCTCCGGAGCGTTTTTTGGATTCCTTTTCTTTCTCTTTTTCGATCACGTTTTTTCGATTATCTACTTCAACAACATTTAAAAAAAAAAATATTATATTGTTAACTCACGCGAAATATCTAACGGAGCCGTCATTGATGAGAGGACTTTCCTTTCACACGAGCACGTAATGTTTTGAACGGAATTTTGAATTAGTTATAAGCTGGTAGAATACTGGCGCCATCTTGAACAGACGTAATTGTGTTCTTTATATTCTCTTCGCTTCGTTTTGGTGTTTTTCGCACAAAATTACGCACAATTTTTCTGGCAAAATAATTCTAATTTACATTATGTTAGTGACCTATATCCAAGTAGCAATTGTAGTTTTATAGCATACTACAAGTGCATTCTAGGTTTTAAGAAGGTCTTCAAGAGTACCATAAAACCACAATTGTTACTAGGGTAGTGTCCCCAAACGGCTGACCTATCGTGCCCCAAGTTTCATGTTGATGCCTGTATTTTTTCAAAAACAAAAATATCGAAAAACCTACACAAAATTCGTGTTCAGCATTATTTTGTACATAATAGAAAACTCACTTGACGTTTTTTACTTTGATTACATGTATTGTACTGAGGACAGAAGATAAGGGATTTCCGCAGAACAACACACATAAACGATATTTAATACAGCTGATCCACAGTATCAGTCGAAATGACAGTGGTCTCTACCGTGTATCTAATCAGCGCAACATGAGCGACCTCTGCAAGAGCATAGCAAAGATAATGCCCTATATCTATTATACCCCCATACCTATTTGACCCCATTCTACTCTAGTCTTACATGGCTCAGTAAATTTCATCAAATAATACAAATTCACGAATTACTGATTTTTCTATGATAAAAGGATTTTTCATTTAAATTTTTTTAAATATCCCTAAAATATTTTTTAAATGGTTATGACTAAATAAAGCACACTAGTGCCAATTGTACAATCTTACGCTCGGTTAAGTCTCCTTAGCTATTCCTACGCCAACCGCTCGGCTCGTACAACATCAGTATCATCCTTCTAAGACAGTATGGTACGCACCAGTAGTAAGGCGATCATATTTATTGACAACTTTGAGAAATTTTTATAGACTGGCACTGAAAATCTGATTGTCGTACATACACAGTGTGGTCTGAGCCTAAGGATAGCGATAATCGGAAAAAGGAACGAATATGGTGGACGAACACCATTCTCGCCACTTGAACACCATTGTGAATGCTCAAGAAAAGAGATTTCTCCCAGCAACGAAAGTTCCGAGCAAATTCTCATGAGCTCAAAACACTACACAGTCCGCGTCGAATATCACAATCATTCAGACACCATAGATACCAGCCAAATATGCGTGTTTATACAGGACCTACCGGAACCCATTTCAAAATTTTATGTCAAACACGATGAGCATGGGAGCATTATGGGATTTTTTGCTCGGGATGACATCTCTATATTTGCGATATGACATACTGAAATAAATATTCAAAAACAGTATTTGATGGCCAAGATCACCTAATTTCGAAACCGTCAACTTTGGGGTTTAGTGTCTTCGAAGCATACTTTCAAAATAATTCAGTGCTTCTTCCGATAAAATAAAATCGGTGATAAGTCCCCTTAGAAGGAATTATGGTGGATTGACACTTAAGATAGTAATTTGGCGCCTTCATCAAAATTATTGAGAATGATGAAACAACTTTTATGAAGAATTTCATTATTCTTTACCAGAAAAAATTGCGTATTCGACAGAACTGCCACTTAAATGTTGCCTGTTTTGTCTGGATTTCTTGAACATTCCACTTCAAGAAGCATCTCACGGTTTGTCCCGTGAAGGCCGATTACGCAAGGCTCGATCTTTTGGCGCGGAATTGTCGATATAAAAAAGAATATGTTAGACCATTCCTCAAATTGATCAATGGCGTAATCTATTTGTAATATATAGATATTAAAAGACTCAAAACTGCTTATAATGTAACAAGTTGCAAAAAATATTATTTTAATCCGTAATTCTTACTGAATAGAAGCTTCAAGAAATAGTAGTGAGATTTTAACTATTCATAAAGTCTGTTATAATGAACGGAATAACTTATTTAATGCACTATTCGGTAAAAAATATTTACAAGAAAATAAATTAATACGTTTGTATCATTTTTTATAGTGAAGTTCGTGTGCGTTTTACCCAGCAAATATATCTTTGTAATTTGTGTAGTTTTTGAAGAACAATTTCATATAATACTGTGATACACTTGAACAACAACCAACTTTTTTCAAACCTGGGTAATCAAGGCGTATCAAACTTTTGTATGCACATTAAAAAATCCACGCGGAAAAATTATTCAAAGTTACCAAATCGCCCGTGACGAATATTATCAAATAACCATCTGACGACTGCTAAAATGCCAGGATCAAGGGGAAACCGATATCAGAATTCCGCAGTAACCGAAGAAGAGTGGCCAGCCTTTTCAAACGTAACCTTTCCATATGAGATAATACAGTTAACTCTCTCTATGTCGATATTGAAGGGATCATCGACATAGGGAGAGATCGACATATAGAACACAATGATTTTCTTTGAGACAACTTTTCCTTCAGGACATCATAATGCATACCGGGAAATGAAGATAGATACTCATAGTGGGGGAAGTAGGGTAGTAGACGACGAGGTAAAGTGCACACGCACTGCAAAACATCAAGTTTACTGTTTGAGAAGGAATCTCTTATTTGCAGTTTATCATTCTGCCCCACATGTAGGGGAACATGGGGAGACTTGACCAGATTTTCAGCTAAACCTGCATAAATCCCTAAAAAAGTTTTCAATCCTTCCAAAGTCATTGAGATATAATGTAAAAAGGTATTATTCGTGTTCATAATTTTTTGTGAAATTTTTAATTTACTTTTTCAAAAGTTAAAAAAGTTTGTCTGGGATCGTTTTCCCCGCAGTGGGGAGACTTGACCAAGGCCTGGGGAGACTAGACCAAGAAAATTTTTAAAAATCTGAACAAAAAATAATGACATAAATAATTCTGTAATCCTTTTGTCCATATTGTCGAGGTCATTAGGTAGCAGTAAAAAATATAAACGGGTTGCATTTCATAAATCTCGACTGTGTTTAATCCTTTTAAGGATTAACTGTACTGCTTACATTGCATATAAGACGTCACGAAATCAGCCATATTACTACTAACTTTGTTGACTAGTACAACAAGATATAGACTGATGTTTGATGTGGGATTTTTTGTGACGTGATTAACACTAACAGTAGGTACGACAGCATAGTAAATATCAGAAAAAAATTATCTTTCTTCGGTTTATTGCCACTTGGTCATTTCTCCCCATAAAATCTATAACTATTTCAATGTTCCGATTTATGTAAAATCATTTCACTAGTTCATAAAGTATAAAATAATGTATGAGTACTTTAGAAGTAATTATTAGGCGAGTAGATATGTCCATACAAAGTTTGTTTCCTTTTTTTACGTTTTAACGACATTCAATTAGCTAGAGATTACTGGGTAGGGAAAGTTATGAAACTTAGAGCCATAGTACTCAAGTGAGAGCAAGGATGTGAAGTAAACAGATCGGAAAGCTAGAAGTGGCAGGGTCAATAGAACATGCTTAATATCATGCGGGCTTAATTTTTGCCTTCTGATAATGAGGGTCGAGCTTAGGCAGAATAACTACGTATCACCCGAGTTCACTATCATGTGTCCTGATAAAGGTAGACGTATCTATCTTTACCGTGACAACCGGCCGGAAAATTTGACTAACATAGTCGGAAAAAACATACAAAGTTTGATAAAAATTCCATCATTTAACGCAAATTTATTAAATACGGAATCTTTGCTATAAAGATAGAATTTTTCATTCCAAACTTTTAAAATTACCTTAACGGACCGAAACTAGTATAAAAATATCTTTGAATTTTTTTTAAGAACCTAATAGAACACGTCATAGCCAATAATAGAATTCTGCGCTTGGCCAAGTCTCCCCATGTTCCTCTAATTGAAATTGTTTTGACCACGAAAGAATGATTTCCGTGCTACAAATGGCTTCATTTTAAATATTTTTGCAGCATGTAAAAGTCAAAATTTTGAACCGAAAAATGCATAATTTGTAGAAAACCTCAATATGTGCATATTAAGATGAATTCGTTTTACAAAGTCTCGTAGGAAAACATAATGAATATCCACTTTACCCCAAATCATGTCTTTACTGCCCCTACATGCAGAATATTGATATAGGACTTAGCGCCCTGATCGACAATTTTCCTTTCATTATGTATATGCTTTGTGATGTCCAGAGAGAAAAATAAACACATCGACATAGAGAGAGAATAATGCAGGCAAATATAAAGCTAGGTACATCGAGATAGGGAGATATTGAGATAGAGAAAATATCGACATAGAGGAGTTTTTATACGCGCGATCTACGGACCTACGAAATAATCGAGATAAAGAAAAATATCGACATAGAGAATATCGACATAGAGAGAGTTAACTGTATATAATATATATTTTGATCAACAAACAAACATATACAATATTGAAAAGAGTCAAAAAACGAGCTGGCTGTCAATGTACACAATTGCTACACCCAATCAAGATGACAAGCAAAATTGTCCACGGCTAAAGTAAAAACGTGTATGTATACATGACCTTGTTTACCAAATGTGGTTGCTTCGTAATGGACGATGAAACATACGTCAAGGCAGTTTTCAAGCAACTCTCAGGATAAGAGTTTTACACGGCTACCAGAAATGAATGGTTTAAGATAAGTTTAAGCAGAAACACTCGTCCAAGCTGCCGAAAAAATACTTGGTTTGGCAGGCGATTTGCACCTGTGGGTTAAAAAGTGCAATTTTCGGAATAGCTGGCATTGTCAATCCAAATATTTATGTCGAAGAATTATTACAGAAAAGATTCTTACCTTTTTTAAAGAAACACATTTTTTCGGTGCTGTTTTGTCCAGAATTAACTTCCTGTCACTGTGAAAAAATTGCGCAGAAATGGTATACATTCAAGAACGCGTAGGTCGTATCCGTAGAACGAAGACACTGTAAACTCGTCAGAGTTGTGCCCAATTGATTTAGGCAATTGTTGAGCGGAATTCCAAAAAAAAAAAAACTGTTGGCAATGATCAATAATTTAATGCAAATTGGACTTTGACATCACGCAAAGTAGACACCGGTATTAAGTCTGATGGCACGAGTTGTAAACTTAAAGCCCGATAATTTGCAATGAGAACATCTAAAGCCTTACCACATGATCTTATATTTAGAGTCACTGAACTTAAAAATAAGTATAGTTTGCATTCTATTGTCACAACATAAGCTAAACCTGGATAAATATGTAAATTTCGCCAAATTTTATTTTTCATGACCATCAAATTTGCTTTAAATTGTCCTCAGAAATAGATGGAATATTATTTGTATGTTTGACTACTTTCGGACAGCGACTGCTCGTTCGGGGTGTCATTAACCTGATTCCTGAGACGTTAACAACTCTAAGTATATTCTATGTCACTTCCTAATTTAACCCTAAGCACATTCTATCTTTACTTAAATAATATTTTTCTCGTATTCCTTGCTTGCAATCGGCGCTGTGCGACTCGTCTTTGGCTGAAATCCACAGGAAGAACTGTTTCACGCCATTCATCACTTGTCGACTACGAAAATTTCATTACCTTTTTCTCATCTCAACATCTCAATCAATTATTTCGACACACTGATATCGCCTGACTTGATTAGACAAAAGTCAGTATCATGCACTGCCAGTTACCATTAAACGATGAACTAATCAACGAACTTGGTTACGCATTTATCACCTTCCAATCTGCTACCGAAACAACCCTTCAGAATCCCAATCAGCACCTAACTCGAATCCAAATGTTCCTCACTAATTCTTCTGATTTTCTTTCTCCATCTTTCCAGGTAAGTGCACCCAGCCACCACCACCAGCCATCCGCCGAGAACACGGCTACTCGAAACCAAAAGAAGCGAATTAAGGTCGCAGCTGTCACAATTACCCTTCCCAGCGAACATAAGTATTTCTGCGTCTTGAACAAAATGTACACTTCACCCACCTACTGTTTGCTTGCTGCTGCTGGGATGAAAGCACTGTAATTGAGTCGTGAAAGGGAACCACCAGACACCCCGCTCGAACCTACAGCCCCAGTCCCCCCCCCCCTACAACCCCACCATCCAGGAAGCCGGCCGTCAACGGCGGTACAAAGAAAATAGTCAAGTTGCCCCGGTTATCCTATCTCACAATTAATTCAAGCCGCCGGTTTTTTTTTGCCCTGCTCTGTCCTCATCCTGCGAGCTGAGCAAGTTGTGCTTTCACCCCGTACTTCCTTGCGGTAGGTTGCGAGCGTGTGTGTGTGTGTTTATGTATGTGATGGGATGCGATGTGCTTATGTAACACACCACACACCGCTGGAAATAGGTTATCTGTTCTACCGGTGAGCTGTTGCTGCTGTTGATGCCAGTTTTTCACAAGTACGTGGGTAGAATCGGTGCGAATAAAGTTTTCCCGCACTTTGACTACTGGGTTTCGCATTTGTTTTTCCTGGATCGAGATGAAAAACTTTTCTAATCACCTTCGCTTCAACCTTGTTATGCTGTGTGTGGGGTGGATAGGCTTCGTTGGAATAATCGATCTTTCTTTTGTTTGGTTTTATCTTGTTGGTGCACCCTTGGGGGTGAGTGTGTAAGAAGTAATCGTGGTTCACGCACCAGAGCGGTTGATTGAAGCTGTAGGCCGGCTTTTTATACGTGGGAGTTTCTGATCGAGGGAGGTTACGGTTGTAAAACTCTGATTGACGCAGATTAAATTCTATTCCAAATGTCGCCAGGGAACTATTATTTTTTAGTTTGCTGAGATTCCTAATCCATTTTTATTGTATATTTTGTGCTGCGGATCTTTGCAAATTGTTACAATTCCCCACATTATAGGGGTAATCGATCTATGAATAAATATTTGATAACTGTTTCTAAAAAAATACATCAAGTACAATTTTACGGAATTCCAACATCTAGCTAGAGTAACGCGAAAACAATGACCCCTATCACATGGAAAAAACTTGTTAGCATTTTTACCATTATGTCGCCGAATATAGTGGCCAACTATCACCATTATGATAGCTATTTTTATTATCTACAATCTTATCGAAGACTGGTGATGTCAGAGCAAGTTGTGAGGATAAAATTATAAATCTTTCGTATTCTCACTTTCTCTGATGAAGCCTCTCCACACCGTATTTCAAAGACCGAGATAATGTCAGCGAGAGAACTGTGCACATAATGGAACATTACAGATTTCAAATGTTACGTCCTAAAGGAAAAAAAATCAGACGCACAACACCGAACTTTGATAAAATGAGATTCGGTGTTTCGAATTCATCTCGTCAGTAACTAGCCCCAACTTGGGACAAGTTAGACAGTAAATCACACTGTGAAGGACGACAAATACAGTCGTTGTGTGAATGCCTAAAGCAACAACTGGCGAGATAAATTCGGAGCACCAAATCTGACTTTATCCAAGGTAGTTGTTTTTTGATACAGAAAATTGTTCAAGTCAATTTATTTCTCTCTAAGGAATTAATGTTGCACAGTGCCTGGCGTTTGGTTTCTAAATCATAAAACAAGAGTTCGTTTTCATTTTCTCATCAGTAAATCTGTTTGATGCTTCCCCAGGCATCACTCGGAATCAGCCAGTTGCTTTAGGCGTGCACACAAGTTGTGTGACTGTGTTTACAGTTATCGTTTAACTGGTTCCAAGTTGGTGCTAGTTACTGAGGAGATGAATTCGAAATTTTACTTTATAAAACCTATGGTTTAATTTAAAAAATTGAATTGTTTCTCAAAAAAAAGTTTTATTTTGATGCTAATTGTTTTTGTCATAAAGAAATCTCGTAGTTTCCGTAATAAATCCATGACCTGGGTCCGTACTGTATCCTCTGATTCACTAGCGGTGGCACTTCTCTATCTCCCATTGAAATCATTGATGCCATTTACTTTCATCTCAGTTTCGAATAGTTTTCGCTTAATTATACCCCCGTATATTTCTATTGTTCAGGGCAGTTTGGTGGGTCGGTTGGTTTTAGCACGCATGGACCTCTTGTTCATTATACCATTCTAGGACGGATGTTGAACAGAGAGTAGAAGCCACATCAGGCCAACGTTGAAATGGAGTGTTGTAGCTTCCGATAAATGACAGCAACCACTTCGAAAACAATTTTTACATATGCATCTTTTTTGCTAGCCTAGTAGCACTAGAGATAAAACTTTTGAATATTCGACCATAACTCCATATGGCTTGCCGAACCGAGTACTTTTTGGAAATTAAGACAGTTCCATTGTACAGTAACATTCGGCAACAGTATTATTTTATGTCACAGTATAAAAAGACTAATCCGGAAGCTGTTGTGAATTTTATAAGCATATATTTTGCTTATTCGACCACAGCTACGTATGGCTTGTCAAACCAAGTATTTTTTTGGGAACTTAGACCGTTTCTTTGTCCGGTGACACTTGGCAATGGTATTCTTTTGCATTACAGTATAAAATGCCAGACTCAGAAGCTGCTGAATGTTTTCTAGCACATTAGATGTGCTTAAGCTGACCTGTTATTCCATGTACTCTCTATTAGGACATAGAAGTCCTGTATGGATTTTTGTCGAAGGTGAGTTGTCTGTTGGTTTGGATTTTATGCGTTTTTGTTTATATTACTACTAATTAACCGATTTCGCCAATTTTCTCTATTGTTTCAGAGAGCGAGTAAGGGCGCTATAACCCTGGCTCATTAGCCAGGGCAGGGCTAAATATTTCTGTCCCATCCCAGGAACCTAGGACCAAAGGAGTGACATTAACCCTCTTAACAAAGTCACTCCCAACGATTTATCAAACCCCCATCAAATTGAAACGGTTGTGTACGGTTGTCCACGTTTCTTCCTTATTCAAAGTTCAAAATAATCCGTTGGCCTGGCCGCTTTAATGATTGTATCGTATTCAGTACGTGCCACAAACATTAATAATGACAAGAAAAATTGTGGACGAACGTCTGCAATTTTCCAGGATCCCTACATGTATTGGCTGTGTATGTGTAGACTAGGCTAGACTAGATTAGATGTGCTTAACTTAACCAACTTTGAGGAAATTAAATTCGTTGTGTATAGTGTCAACATCATCATCACCGTCATCATCGTGCTAGAGCAATCAGAGTTCTCCGAATAATGACCAGACTTTCAGACATTCAGGACACTTGATTTTATGCCGTTAGTCTCCTTGTAGGCCCGTCACCGATTCCATACAGCCAGCGAGTGTGGAGTCTCCAACTTTTTCCAGATACTCTGCTGACCATGTCATTACCTGGTCTATTCTCAGCATTCGCGCTACATGCCCAGCTTCCCGGTGTTGGCATGGTTACTAATTAGCTACAGCTTCATGTATCTGCGCCATTTTCCATTATGCCGCAAAATGTTGAGCGCAGAAATTCTTCTCTCAAACACACTGAGTATCACCGTCTTATTTCAGAAGTATTGTGATCGTCTGTAGACTGCAGAAATGAAGTTGACTACGCAAACCGTAAAAAATCCAACTCACTGCTGCAACGCCTTTAATGTCACTAGCAGGAATACCACATGGAAATCTGTGTTCCATAAAATAAATCTTTCTACCATCTGTGATGTCTAAAAAGAAAAAAAATCTGCGTTAAATTTCCAAAAAATCTGTGAAAAATCAGAATAATTCTAAAAAATTGTAAAAATCTGTGAAGTTTTTCTAAAAATATCAATAGTCTGTCAACTGTGACAAAAATTGTTTATTAAATCTGTGATATTACTAAAAGATCTGTGATTATTGGACACTAGTGTTATGAGATATTTACACATGCTAACAACCTCGTACCATACCACATTCATTACCACATTGGAACAAATACCGTTCGCACTGGCTCATTCGCTACCAGTTACCAGTGTTTGTCAAAGTTTACAGACAATTAAATTCACGTAGTCTTCATTTTAAAGGCCTCTTCTACTGCTCTGGGATCGATTTCTATGATGCTGACGTCGTCCGCTAAGTCAAGCCAAGTATGCGAAAACTCGTGATTAAAGTTCCGTTTCTTGGCACACAAGATCTTCGTATCGCACCCATGTTGAACAGCATCTAACGCCTAAACGTCAACAACGAGTAGGATGCAGCTCTGGCTATTCTGTCGCTTAATTTTGACCCATCTAGGGCCCAAGAAACCATTTTAATCAGTCTTGTCGAAAAGCCATTTTTTATATACTATTGGCCACAGTTCATTTCGTTTTACTGAATCGCACGCTGCCTTGAAAACCACGGAAAAAGATATTGGTTTAGTCTGCAAGTCTATTCCAAACATTACCCAGATTTGTCCGTGGGTGCAGTCTGCTAAACAGAGTACGGGAGAGTATTTAATAGGCGGCATTGAGGATCGGTGTGATAGTTATTACACTCGAGTTTAGGGCCCCCACTTGTGGATAGAACAAATGAAACCATACAGTGCAACCTAGCGGCGAACATGCGAGTGGGTGGATAAATTGTTGAGAAATCCCATATAAACTTTAAGCTTTTGAAAAAAGTTGCGTAATGTCAAGATTCCGACGGTCATATTAATATTAACTTGTGGGAGAGCATCTGGGGCATCAATTTGGACAATTCCTGCAAAATTGACTTTGGATGAAACGTTATTACTTTTTGTTTTGTTTTTATTACTTTTTAAGCGTTCGCTAATTCATCAAAAATTACCCAATTACTTCTCGGTCGCAAGTGATAGACCGATGATCTCTTCTGGAAAGATATGTATCTTGACAAAACGAACATTTTTGGGACATACTGTAGTTTTATCTACGATATTTAAGAAGTTATGTCCACAAAAAGTTTTCAAGAGGTATTCCTCAAACAATGGTTTATAACTTCGAGTGTACTATAAATAGAGATTTTTGGTCTTCATTAAAGTTTGCAAAAACAAGGTCTTAATTGTTTTTGAAGTCTTCATTTTGCTTCAAAAATTTTATAAACTTTAGAAGAATTTGTAGCAAATATCTCACTGCAAGGGAGATTAATCACTCTAACTGTATCATCGCAATGAAGCGCTTAGATAACATCTTAGAAGACATAATTGCTAAAGCTTAAGCTAAAGAGCACCGTGCGTCCGAAGAAAGTACCAACGGAGATTGAGTGTGCAAGGCAAGACAGCAGTTGATAATGTGATTGTTCATTGAGTAGACGTTGTTAGCATGTAAGCGATGTTGTTTAAATTTGTGTTTAGTGTTAGATTTTAACTAATATTATATTTTAGTAAGTGGCTGAGGATGACTGAACATGTTAGTAGGTCGAAACGTCCGGTAAAATGCAGTTTGTTTTAATTTTCACCGAAAAAAATCGATGACCGTCCATACTTCAATTGATATTGGAAAATCGATATGCTCTTAAGGGGAGAGGGAGTTAAGAAGGATACTTTCAGGGAAAAAAACTATTTAAAAAAATGGCGAAACAGAAAATCTCGATAAGCTCTTAAGGGGAGAGTGAGTTAAGAAGGACACTTTTAGGGAAAAAACTATTTAAAAAAAATGGCGAAACAGAAAATCTCTTCAGTTAATTTCTATACAAATATTAACCATTTGAACATTTTCCTGAATTTTTGTTGGCCAAATACTTAGAGTGACAGTTAACCTTCAGGGGGCACCTCGCAATAATGCGCTGTGCACCCAAATCCAAAATCTCCTGTACCAAGCGTTATGAAATTTAACACAGTTCTTCTTCATATCATTGCCCAGGTAACTACAGGGCGCGCTTGCTTGAACGTGTACTGGAAATGCTTTCAAAAAATGATTTAGGAAATCTACGCGGCCCAGTTCGTCCGATTTTCCTCATAAAAATAATTGCGGTAGAAATTGGATTCTTAAACGTTATTTGCAATCATAACATTTGATGACATTTTTCCCCTACCTTACACTGATCGGATTGACGGTATTGCGAACATCATCCAGCAGTATTACATGAGCGACCGAAAATAAAAGTCGCATGGGCAGAAAATGCTTCGAAAACCCCATTTCAAATAGATTAGAACATAAAAATCGGACATAAACTTTAAGCATAAAAATCGGACTAGAACCTTCCTCTGTAAGAATTTGATAAAAAACTGTTTTCCTCGGTTACAAAATTTATTCGGTGTTATTACATCAGGAAAATTGGATTAGAATGTTTTGTGTTCGACTCGTCAGTAACTGACACCAACTTGCTATCAGTTAGACTATATATCTAAACTAACACCAAATTGGCGCTAGTTACACACTAAATCCAAACAGTTCACACAACGTAAGTGAACGCATAAAGCAACTGGCTGGTACCGAGTGATGGCTCGGTTAGCCATGCACAGAAACTTTAGGTCGCTGACGAGTATAGGAAATTATAAGATTACACAACCACACATCCAATACACGCAATCTCCCATTTCACATATACACGCTCGAGCCAGTGTAAAAACAACCACACGTTTATAAACAATTTACAAACGCTCATGCGACAAACGCGCGCAACAACATACAAACGCTCGAAATTCTCGCGATAATAAAAACCCGCTCAAAAATGTAATCATTCGCGCATACTTAAGCGTAATCATTCGCGCATACTTAAACCTCCGTTCTCGAAATCACTAAAACGCCACAGCAATTGAGCCAACGTGTTAGCACTTTATAAACACGGTCTCAAGCGTGTCATAGAAACGCTCGTTCCCACACGATAATGAAGACTCCACGTCCCCCTATTGGCCTTAAACAATGCTTTAGAGGGTGACATTTCCCGCTCGTCTGCCATTGTAGTGAGTGAATCGAACAGGGAGCCCTTCAGAAAAAACCTAACTCTTCAGCTCCAGGATCACTCCTAAATAGAAATAAGGTAAATATTTTTGTGAGTTGAATTACACTTACCTAACCCTTAAAGGCTCAAATCAATTAATTTTTTTTATAAATTTTGTGAAAATTGTGAAGCTTTATTACGTTTTTTTTCGATAATTTTCAGATGCTTTTCGTTGTAGTTTTAACCCTTTGCGACGAGATTTTTTTCATTGTTAACACTGTTATTTTTTCCTTTTTGGTTAACGTCTAAGAGTTAGTCAATTTTCCTTTTTTATGTTTTATTTGTCGTTATTCAATCAGCAAGGGACTGGAAAATGAAGTATATTTTTCAATATTAAGAGCCATAGTACTCAAAGGATAGCAAGGGGTTGAAGGAAGGAAGTTTTAGAAAAGCGTGGAAAGGGTCATATGAGCAAGCTTAGAGTTTACCGGCGACTTAACCCTTTGTCTGCTACCGTAGGAGTCAGGATCTTTTGGCATTAGAAATGCGAATCACCCGAGTCTACGGCATGTCTGGACGAGCGTAAAGTAACCTGTTACTTCATGCTGTTGGAACCGTTAATACTGTTATTTTTATTCAAAATGGCGGATCCAATATGGCGACTGTGCTTGGCTACATTTGTTTTTTTATATTGGTCAGTATTACAAGGGGGTCAATTTTGTAAAAAATGGTTGCCATTTTGTTGGCGCCATTTTAAATTTTTGAATTCTGACATCAGAATCGTAATCAGCGACCCAAAAACTCTCGTAAATCAAGTTTTATACTCATTGTAACAAAATTTGCAAATTTCGTAAAAAAATGACTGCTATTGTGTATGTACCATTTTTGATTTTCAAATTCTGTTATCAGAATCGTAATCAGTTACCTTAAAAGCCAAATAATCTATTTTAATGCTAGTTGAAAAGTTATCCCTGCCTCTCAGAATCTTTCATAGACCAAGATAATAATAAACTCCTTTGGAATTCCTTACATCCCTAAGAGTTGATTAAATGAAGGAATTCGTATTTCTATGTCAACGCTAACTAGAAATCCAATAAAAACTTAGGAGAAGTAGGTGGGACGTATATGTACCACTGCCTCACAAAGGGTTAAAACAACATTGCGCATATAAGAGTTTAGAAATTGAAAGGAAGTTTTGCAGTTGTCATCATACTCCCAAAAAATAGTAAATTTGCCCATTTTAAAAGCGCATGGTGGCCATACCCCTTAATTATTTTATGTATTATACTCATTTTATTAATTATTTTATTTATATCATTGTTTTTAAACACTTTCTCCATTATATAATTCTATTGTATTTTATTTTATACTAGTTTATTGTTTAAATTAAAAATTAAAATTGAAATTATAAGTTATAATTTATTACAGTTATAGCCATTTTTGATTTATTTATTTGATTTGTTTAATTTTTCATTGAATTCAATTTACTAATTTTACTCATTTTATAAATTTTTCTATCGCATGTTGGATTAAATTGATTCTTTTATTCTTCTTAATGATTTGAATAACATTCCTCATTTTAATATTATCAATAGTTGTATTGTTAATGAAATTTTATTAATATTGTTCATTTTATTTACTGTTCGTTTTATTCATTTTATTAGTTCTAATAAACAATTATTTTGTTATTTTATTAATTTTATTCATTTTATGCGCTTTTAATTCATTCGATTAATTATGTTCCTGCTGTCTTATTTTACTGCTAGGTGGATTAAATCGGATTTTGTGACTAGTGGTTCCCAAAAAAAATCTTCAAAAACGCGAACATGCAATTGTGATCATACCGCTATCCTACGCCCGCGATCTCGTAAACGTAAAAACGTTCCTGTCATTAAGTTTTAACGTTTAATATCTACGAATTTAGAAAGGCGGTCTCATGCGCGAACATATAATGGCTCGTTCCCACGCGATCATGAAGTCTCAACGTCTCCACATTTGAACTATCACAACCAAAATCACGGACTACTGCAATTGACCTTAAGCCAAATCAAATGTTTCGATTTCATTAGTTCTCATCAGCTTGGTTTGCTCAGGAACACAAATTGTGTCTCCACTTTTTGGAGCTAGCGTCAATCCGGCATCAGCTTAGTCCTATTACTAAGTTAGTGTCCAATTCTGATGAGGCAAAGACAAAACGCAAATATCAAGGTTACTTAGATCGAGTTATGAATGAACGCAGCTCCCACCGAATGTTAGATTGCCACGATAGGATTCGTAAACGTTGTCTAGAAGTCGTTGCTTAATTTTGTTCGCCACTGTATCCGAGAATGGATCTTCAAAAGGAAGTGAATGCGGCTGTGGAATTGCTTGGTATCGGTGCGTAAGTAAGTTGTGCGTAACAGTTTTCTTAGCTTCGCATTGTTCTTGTAACTCAACCCACTTTCGAAAATAGGATAATATCATGAAGCACGAAAAGGATTTGGACACCGGCTTTATTTATCACCTCTAGCTAAAATTTCCATTTCTTGTTTTATGCCGCTGCGCGAAAGCCTTCTCCAGAGGGCACACGCCAGCCCTTTCAATTTGTCAACATCCACTTATGGAAGCTTTGAAAAATGAGCTGCCAGTAAAAAAAAAAACAATTTCGTTCACCCTTTCAGCCGATCTTCTGCCAACAACTGGAGACACCGTCCCACGTGCGCAAGCCAACGTAAACCAGCCCCACGACCGATAAATATTGTTCTCATCACTCAGCCTTCGAACGCACACCGCATCACCGCATATAATTTGAATTTATGGCAGCTGTTGAAGCAAGAAAAGTGACGGGTACGTGCTTCCACATCAACAACAATAACCACGGTGACAAAATTTCCAACGAATGAAAAATCGTCCCAGTCGCCCAGAGCAGACTGCTAAATTTTTCAATGGGTTCACCAATTTCCGAAGGTTCTGTATACCGACAAGTTTTAAGATTCGATTTGCACCTCTCCGTTCGGGGGCCGAACGCCGGAGACATGGAAATTGAAGCTTATCATCAATCACGCTTCATTTTTTGTTCGATTCTAGAGCTGAAGCTGTGAAAGTGATAGATAAAAGTAATCGAAATCCCACGTGTTGTCAGTGAGGTAAAAATCTACCGCAGAGTTGGTTGACAGGAAGCAGGATATTTATGTATCCTATATGTGTTGAGTGAACCAAGAGGGTGACTTGTTTCTTCGGGAAGCCGGAAAATCAAATTCTCGTTTTACAGCGACACTCGCGTGTTGTAAGGATTTGCAATCATCAAGTAAGGAAATCGAAATTGATTTTCGACGAGAGTTTGTCTTCGGGGCGAAGACCCCTTGAGTAAATGTGTTGGTTGATACAGGTATCACACCCTGAACTTTTTATATTTAGTATATTTTTGAATGAATCATAAAATAAAATCTAGCAGATTCAAGGTTAGACTATTTCCATCAGCGTAACATCCTTAATTCGAGTGTGTTTCTCAAGAGTTAATCACAATCGCAACTTGAAACATCAACTTCAAAAAGCCTTTTGTAAACCTTACCCTGCCTCAATGGAAGAAATAAAAACCAGAACGCATACGTATATTCGTACGAACTTCAACATCAGGCACCCGGCATCATTCCAGAATCGCACCAGCATCCGTCCTTGGCAGAACTGAACGTCGAGGCCAAACAAGAAGCTAGTTATTCTGCCATTCGTTCGTTACGCATCCATCTCCAGAACAGGGTGGAAAATGATGAACAACAGCTCTACGACGACTACAAGTGTGCGAACAAGGAGGGAAGGGCACGCGATAAAAGCTTCTTATTGCTTGCCTGGGTGCTCGCCACCCGCCCCCGTTTTGGAATGAAGCGCGACCCGGAACGCGTGCTCAACACTTTTGCCTTGGAATGAACCGGCTGCGTCGCTAGTGGATGCGTTGAGAGGTTACAGAAAACTGTATGCTAATGATTATGATGATGGTGATGGTGATGGTGATGATGACGAATATAGCATGCCCTGATGAGCGTGCCCGGGATTGAGTAACTCAATTTGTATCATCTTATTTCTGTGTACAGAATAGCTGTTAAGTCTTTCTTTATTTTCACACGCTTAAAGATGTATGAAAGTTTGCGGTACAATGCATTCATAGCTGGCATCATTATTTGTAATGAGCGAATAAAGGTGTAATACTTTTTGTTTCTAACTGTCAGCGACATGTGGTTACTATTCTGAAACGCATTCTAATTAGTAACTCACCCTCTCAAGTGTAGGAAATATTGCGTTGAACATAAAAAGGAGACCCGCAAGGCTGATGCAACACAGCTTACTTGAAATCCGAGAAAAGTCCTTGTTATACGAAGCAAATTAACCCTTAATATAAAGTAGTTGATAAATCGATTACCTTGTACGCTGCTCACCTGCGTTCGATTCCCAACCTTGCATATAGGGTTAGAAATTTTAAATATATTAAACATGGATTTTCGTTATCTGCTTTCTTCCCTTTTTCAAAAGAACCCCATTGTTCCATAAAGCTTTCCAAAGTAATTGTATGCGGAAGTCGTCATCTTCGAATTCAAAATAGCACCAATCATCAGTTTCCACTATTTTCTTACTATTACCTTTCAAACCGAAAATCACCATCTCCGATTTCAAAACGGCCTAAATCATTAATTTCTACCACCTGCCGATCACCCCCGTTCAAATAATACTCATTTTGATGGTTGTTTTTACTGTTCGGCGAAAACCTGAAGCCATCTTCTCAAAATGGTCTTAATCATCAATCTCGGTCATCTATTGACCAGCCCCGTCCAAGTGATTCCTATATTGATTACGGTTTTCCTTGTTTTGTGGTAATCGGAAGCCGCCATCTTGAATCTCTAAACGACATCAATAATCAGTTTTCGATATCTACTGATCAGTTCCTTCTAAGTTATTCTTATATTGATTGTGGTTTTCATTGTTTTTCAGGTAACCGGAATCTTGGCTTTCTAAATGGCCTCAATAATAAATTTCCGTCATCTACTGACCAGCACCTATCAAATGACATTCATATTGATCATGGTTTTCACTGTTTTGCAGTCACCGGAAGCCGTCATTGTGGATTTCGAATGGCTTCAATCATCAATTTCCGGTATCTGCTGATCACCCCCTTCAAAAGATACCCATATTGATTTTAACTGTTTTGTGGTAACCTTGGATTCCAAAATGGTCTCCAGCGTCAATTTTCATCATCTGCTGGCCACCCTCTTTCAAATGACACCCATTTAGATGGTGGTTTTCTTTGTTTTGTGATAACCAAAATTCACCATCTTGAATTTTTTAATGGTCTCAATCATCATTTTCCATTATCACATATTGGTTTAAACTGCTTTGTGGTTATCGAAAATCGCCATATTGAATTTCAAAAATGCCTCAATTATCAATTTTCAGCATCTGCTGACCAGCCCGCTTAAAATGATACCCATATTAATAGTCGTTTTAATTGTTTTGTGGTAACCGCCATCTTGGATTTCAAAATGGCATCCATCGTTAATTTTCGTCATCTGCTGACCACCCACTTTCAGATGACACCCATGTTTATCGTGGTTTTCACTGTTTGGTGATAACGTCATCTTGGATTTGAAAATGGCCTGAATCATTAATTACCATTAACTACTGATCAATTCATTTCAAATGAATCCTATACTGATGGTGTTTTGTGGTAACTGGAAGCTTCAAAATAACCTCAATAATCAATTTTCGTTTCCTACTAACCAGCCTCTTTCAAATGATATCCATATTGCCGTCATCTTGGATTTCCCAATGGCTTTAATCATCAATTTCGGTTACCTATCACCTTGAGTTTTGGACGAGTTCAATTGTTTATCTGAATCTCATTTAAGTGTTCACAGTTGAAAGCGGTATCAGGATCCAACAAGAGATGTTGAACTGCAACTCATTTGAAGGCGTCGGTGAATGGAGAACCAAGAAACGAAGATCAGTCCAATATCAGTGGCGGATTATATCGAAAGGCTCACTTCAATTGGTGGTGAATACTCGTCTTACCAAGATGATGTACTCACTGTCTTTTAGACAACTTGAATTTCAAAATGGCGTCAGTCATCGATTTTCGTCGTTTCGTCATCAACTCTTATTCGAAAAATACTGTTATAAATAAAACCACATAGCATCTTGTTGGATTTGAAAATGGCATCAAACATCGATTTCCGTCATCTACTCGTGCACCCTGTTTCGAACATCCATAACACTATTCGGCATCTTTAGTTCCGACTTTTTTATTTCGAAGAAAATTGCAGTCTACAGAAATGTTACAGATTGTTTTTGCCAATGTTCTTACAGAGGCTAGAAACATTTATGTTGTTTATAAAAGATGTCGCGATCAAAATTTGGGAATACAAGAATGCGTGTGAATTGAATATTATATTTTTTTAAATGATTTAAAATGAAATGAATTTAAATTTTTTTTTAACTTGAATGTTTTATTAAATTGAACATTTTTGAATCACTGATTAGTCAGTGATTACTCATAGACTATTCAACTATTCAATGTATGGAATGAAATATTAAAAAATTGTGGTTGAGTTTTCGAATGAGCTCACCGCAAAAAATTGTAACATTTTTTGTAGGTAATAAAGTATTCTGCAATTGTTAGAAACAAATTTAAAAAAAAGATTGGATGGCCCCAAACTTATTTTTCCTTTGTTTTCTGTGAATATTTAGTATATGGTAGAATGATTTCAGAGTGGATCACGAAATACGTTTACGAGTTATTCCATTTATAAAAATCCTATCACAGAGCGCTTAAAGTTGCCTTGTATAGTTGTTATAATTGTAGTTCCACTCTAAGTAATGTTTTTACACAGTTTCTTAGTTAGTTTTGTTTTTGCAGAGCCGTGGTCATGAATGACGACAAGCTGACCAATCGAAATTAACCGAAAATATCAACTTCCTTGTGGAATAATAAAATAATTTCTTTTCAGTCGACCTCTGGAGTGAGTACTTGAAAACACTTCGTGACTCATTTAGATCCTATTAACCATTAGTTAGACCATATCCGCGTGTCGTGCAACTAAATGGCGCTAATAATCACATCGATAATTCTCGTTCCCAGTGGTATTAAAAAAGTGTACTTTTTTTAAAATACACTAAAGTTTTTACGCGATTTCTCACGATATTTTTTTTAATTAACCGTGTTAATTAAAAAATCCGAGTAAAAAACCGCGTTTAATAAAAATTTACGTGAATACTTCTTTTGTTGATTAATTAGAAGAAGGGTTGCTTCTGCAAAAGTTTAGCAACCAGATTTAGAAGCAATTTTTCTGATAGAGCAACATCAATTTTCGTAAACTACTGTTCACCTCCGTTTAATTTATACCTACTAACATTGACGATGGTTTTCACTGTTTTATGGTAACCGGAGGCCACTATCATGGATTTCGAAATGGCGTCAATCATCACATTCTGTTATCCACTGACCATCCCCTTTCAAACGACACCCATATCGATGGTAATTTTCATTGCTTTGTGGTAATCAAAAACCACCATCTTCGATTACAAAATCACTTTAATAAATAATTTATTACTTTGTACTAAGTTACGCCTATTTTTATACAGTACCGATGAACTGCATGTATATTCGCGTGAGTACTAGTGAAATTCTAGCAGTCGCTTTATACTTTCCGTGCGGTGACTGAAAAATTGTGAATGACCTTCTTAAGATTAAGTTTAGAAGTTTTGTTTAAAAATTGTCTATTGTGATAGTCACTTGGGTGACGACGGTCACTTAATAGTCACCTTATCTACGGTACCTATCGAGTTACCTCTTCGTGAGGTAGGTGACGGTGAGAATAAAACCCCAATCGAAAATCAAAAATCGAAAAAAAAAAATCTAAAATGAATCTAAATCTTGATTAACATTACAATCTTTAAAATGATTGTCAGAAATCAGCCAGAAATCTTTAATTTTGGTACAGATATTGTCAAAAAGTTACACAGTAAGTTTGCACATGCTGTTTCTAAGTGCTGTGGATCCAATATACCAAGTTTTTACATAAATAAATAGTCTAACGGCGCCGGTTATTAAGTAGTAAGCGTGACCCCTACTTACCCCAGTGGCTCTGGGTTCAATCCCAGCCGAAGTTGAGATTTTCTGAGATGGAAAATTTGAGATCACCCCTTCCTTCGGAAGGGAAGTGAAGCCGTTGGTCCCGGTTTATGTATTGCTGGGCCGATATTTAGGGGCCAGATGGTGGAGTTACCTCTTTGGCGTCGGCGATTGGCACTCAGTGTGGACAGAGGCCGACGGCAAATAAACGAGAATAAAAAAGTAAATCGCTAAAACAGGGATATACGATTGTGACCTGTAGGTAGTCTTCCCAAATGAACATCGAACAGCATGTTCGCTCTAGTTCTGTGCTCATTCTACACCATTATTTCGTGTGCAAACTCGAACGCGCTAATGCGTACCAAAGACTCGAGCACAAGTTCGTCTGCACAACCGAACCCCATGTACGTACGCGGTGTTCATACACACAGGTTCTTGATACTAGTTTTCTCTTTCTCTCACCCATCATCACTAGCATTGACTAATTCTGTTTTGTGTGTGCCTTTCTTATGTACGCACACAGTGTACGTACACGGTGCTTAAACCTAAGTTTGCACATCGTTCGCTTGGGTTTGGTGTTCGATGCGAACCCGGAACACAAAGGCAAAGCATGTTTGAGGTTGAACGCGTGCAAGAAATTTTGTACACGGGTGCAAACTTGTCGATGTTCATGGGAAGACTGGCCTATAGGATCCACAAACTGTCTAATCGTGAAAACCTTCATCAGTAGCGCGGATAATAGCATAGGCCAAAATGATATATCGAGAGAAAGCGGACTAAGTGACCCCCAAGAAACAGCAGATAACGCTGTTAATGGATGACCAACAAGAAAGAATATCTTTATGTGAAGTAATAAATTGCTTACACAAGATAAGACGGAAATATAATTGAATTCGATTTATCTATTTTTATTTTCACATTGTAAATATTACACGATCCATGTTATACACACGAAATATATATAAATCAAGTTCTGTACACTAAAGGTGATATCTAATAATTTCATGAAGGATATGTAAGCTTTAAAGAAACTCTACGAATTTCCGAGAGACTTCTGATAGGTCCTACATTATTTCAAACTATCATTTCTATAAACTTCAGCCCAGTTCGATTCTGAGAAGCCGATTCTACGAAATCAAGAAAATCGAATAGAATTCAGAAATCTCACAACCTTCAGAATATGTCTCCAAAACTCAGGAAAACCCAATATCAGAATTTTAAAACTAACATTGGTTCGGTTCCTAGCAATTGAGATTATTTTCAAACATTTTTGCCTTTCTCAATAGAAAGGTATTGCAATTGCTCTGAAAACCGACTTTTTAACGGAGGCCCGGAGTGCCGCGTAACATATACCATTGGATTCAGTTCGTCGAGTTTGGCAAATGTCTGTGCGTGTGTATGTATGTATGTGTGTATGTGCGTCTGTGTGTATGTGACCAAAACTGTCACTCATTTTTCTCAAAGATGTGCGGCTGAACCGATTTTGACAAACTTAGTCTCAAATGAAAAGTGCAACGTTCCCATAGGCTGCTATTGAATTTCTGATGGATCCGGGGGTGATGAGTACGATCACGCAGAAAATGTCGATTTTAATAAATTCTGCAATGAATGTATACAGGTGAAATTTTTTCCAAAATATGACCACAACTCCTTCGATTTGTAGTATTAGGTCACTAACATCCATTCAAAGTCTCTTTGGCCACCATCATCGGTTCTGAAAGCCCCGGCGGAAGTATCCAAATTCAGAATAACAGTCACATCGGTTTCACGGAGATGACTAGACCGAATCAACCAAACTTAGTCTCAAATGAAAGGTGTTGCGCCCCCGTAAATGGCTATTAAATTTCATCCCGATCCGACTTCCGGTTCTGGAATTACGGGTTGTGGCGTGCGATCGCATAGCAAATTGTGATTCAAACCGATACTCCGATGAAAGCGAAAAACGTAAAAATTTCGCTAAAATGTCTCTCAAACTACTTGAAATTGCAGTTCTAGATCACCGATGGCCAACCAAACTTTCGTTGGCTACATTGACCACCATAGACGGTTCCGGAAGTGCCCGGGAAAAGCGGCCATCTTTCAAAATCAACGAACTCAATTTTCCGGAAATGGTTAGGCCGATTTTCGCAAACTTAGTCCCAAATGATAGCTATATTATCCCCACAGATGTCTATAAAATTTCGTACGGATCGCTTATATGGTTCCGTAAATATACACTGAACCGTCCGGTCACATATAAAATTCCTATATAATCCGGAACTCAAATTTTTTTTCAAAGGGGGGACCCCATGAAATTTCAGAAATCGAATTCTTTAAAATGCATGAAACGTCGAGATTTTATGTTATCTCGAAAAAAAAATTTTGTATTAAAATCGACTTTTTGGGACTTAACCGATTTTGCTGGTTTTTCTTTTGCAAAATTTTAGAACTCGAATAATGATTTCTTTTATTGTATATAGTTGTCAAGTCATGTATAATAAAATTGTAATGTATACATTTGAAAGCTTTTAATAAATATAAGCAACTAAAAAATTCTCGTGTTCATGATTGGGAAAGGCACAATTGCACCGCTAGGTGGATTAAAACAGGTTTTTGTATTTTGTATCATTGCAGTGAGCAATGCTTTATCAAATATGCTAAACTCTCGACTTGATGCACAATTGTTTACAAAAAAAAAACGACTCAATACAAAAGGAATTTTTCAAATGTTCAAAAACAAACCAATCTCCCGTGCAAATATTTCCCATCGTTTTAAGGATTGTGGTGATGACAATAGTCTGTGACAAATAATAAAACTCCCACCAAACAAAGGAAAATATGCTGTCAAGTGCAAAAAACAAGGTTAGACAATCAACATGCAAATTGGCATTTGGTAAGAAGCAAAATATACAGCAATACAACTAAAAAACTACCAATTTGCTGCCGTACACTTCACCGTAAACACATTGCGACTGAAAAATTCATCATTTAAGTTAGATCGAACTGATGGTTATTACACTGACAACATTGAAACAACCCCAGACCATGTTAAATATGCCGAAAAATCGAAATTCGAGCCGAAGGCGTTTGGTGTAGGCAGCCATTTCTGAGAAGAGTGTTTCAGTGCTTCTGACCCGTCCAAACAAAGCTAACGCGGTCAATGCAGATGTGTAAATCAGTGTATCAGTAAATACTTGCCGAAATTGAAATAACGCATCGCAAAAATATCACGCTCGTTCTTGTGTCAATCAGATCATGTTTTGGCTGGATCTTTCAAGCTGTCATTATGCGAAAAAACAACTGATGAAAAGTACCATTTTTGCCGAGAAAGGACCAAACGTGTCCCAAGTACATCTAATTGCAATTTTTTGAACCGTTATCAAACTTATGGTGTACGACAAGGGCTGCGAGGTTCTAAACGACCAACAATTGATTTCTCGAATCACGCGAAGGTTAAATGCAATCGACATCATCACCATCTAGAAAATAGTTTGGAATTCCTGTTAGTCGCGCACAGCGTAGAGTAAATAACTCAACACTTGAAAAAAACTTTTCCGTAGGAAGAAAAAATAGTATTGAAATAATCTTTCAAGTACCTCGAATATCCTTATACTAATTTTTGTGTTCTAGGCTTTCAGTTAACTTGCTGAACTTCCATAGTGATCTCCGCAAGGCTCATCAAAAGAGAATTCACCAATTATTAAAATTCTTTCAAAAACTAATACTTGTTGATTTCTTTGAAAAATATATTGTTAAAAAATATATCTTCGATGTAATAAACTACTACATAACTACATACCTTTACACTAAACAAAACTTTCCTCAACTTTGCCGTACTGAAAACCAATTTTATCATCCCTGAGTGTACTGTTTTCGTCAAATGCGGACCAACTCAGCTTGCAGTAAAATTAATAAACATGTGATTGTTATGGAATTGCTATACATAGTTGCATTGACACACATTCTTCGCACAGTACATTGAAGTTCTGTAAACAATCCAAACTTATCTGTATATGTATATCAAAACAGACCTACATCTGTACAATCTTCCCCTAGGGGGCACATAGAGCAATTTAGTCTTGCAAAACAAATAAACTACCACCGAATACCTCACAAAATCTCCTCCGCATTGTTACTTCCAAAAGTTGCATCGCTCTCAAAGGAGAAGTAAAGAGTTCAGCATGTAGCAACAGCAGATCATCGTGGGGCAACTCGCGAACCGCTGAGCGAGCTCGCCATCTGCCTAGAGTAATTCCCGTGTGCGGCAGCATCGGGAAATGCACGCTTAATATTTGTTTAAGCAGTGATCGTAGTGTACCCCCTTCTGTATTGATTTATGATGTGCGTGTGAGTTGCAGATCGATCTAGGTCGGGGATGTTCACTGTTTCATTTGCTTGGGATAATGTTTTCTTTTCTTTTCTTGTTGTTTTCTTTTCTTAGAATAAAAGTAAGGCCTTTTGTTTATGCGACCAGGGTCAAACTATTGCCAGTGATCAAATTTCAAATTTAATAAAATTACATTTCACTAACGACAAAAAATTTTAATAAGAAATTCGTGATTAAACGACAATATTCAAAAAAAAATTCCAAAATCGCTTATTGGCGGATCATAGTTTGAGCAACCCTCCTTCCAGACGGTTTTCCTCCTTTCTACAATCGCTAAAACTTACCCAAGACCGCAATCTGTCAGCATAGCATCCGCCAACGATGCTGCGTGTTTTTATCAGCTATCAGTTTTAAAATTAAAATTGTTTCTGCTTTAACCCAACCATCCAAAAACATCCCACTTCACGGTAACACATTGAAACCGTTCGACCAACGCAAGAATGTCAACCTTTTGGAAGAAGTTGAACTCATTACCGGCAGCCACCAGAACGCGCGAGTGTGACAATCGAAAACCCCCTAAGCTGAGTCATGTGTTACAACCGGAATCGTACCCAATAAAACCGTTGAAAAGCTGACATTTTAATTTTCATTCACGGCTGTAGAGTGAAAAAATGTACCCACAACAAAAAAGAAGAAATCAGCGTTGGTTGACAAATTTATGCTACCGTATGTATGGTGAGTGAAAGGAAACGGTCACCTCATTATTTCTGCTGAGGTGATTTGCAATGCTTTTCAGTTCGGAACTTCTTGAAATTCTGTTGATGGAAATGGGGACCATTCCTTCTGTTTTGTTTTCTTTTGCAGTTGCGGCACAGGCAAATGTTGTTTTGCGATTGCTGCAATGGATTAATCGGGTGAGTGCGCTGTCGAATTCGTTTTCTATTTATTTTTTCGTGTTTCATCAGTATGAAAAAGTTCGACGAACCTTGCACAGTTGCACTAGTTTCGAAATCTACGATTGAGCTTCCTTTTCTTTGTTTGATATTAGCCAAGGGTTCATTTTAGCTGATGTGGAATAACACAGCGCTTTGAATAGAATTTCTTCAATTTCAAAGACCGGTTTGAATACGTGTGGTGTTCCTCCGTCAGAGCATTCCGTGTACCTGGACGCAATAAACATGCATTGCTGTTTTTTTATTGAATGGTATTCGAAACAACTGATGACTTGAAATGTTTATTAGATTTACAAAAATCTGTTTTTGATTTTTGAACAAAAAACAAAAATTCTCTACCTCTATTTCAATTAGTGAAACACGAATTTGTGAGCTTCTACGGATCAACTACATGACCACTTCAATCCCAATTATTCCAACTTCAAACAAAAGTTACTAGATTATTTCAGTTTTGGTCGCCGGGTATAGTCCATTCTTTCATATCCTGAAGTTTTGGCGATGTTACTTTTTTTCAAAAAAGCCTACTGAAAAAACGCCGTAACAAGTTTGATCGAGATAATTTTCGAGATATTTTCTGCGATGAAATTTTAAAACCATGGAAAAATAATAGATTCATAAGTAATAGTTTGAGTAAACAAATCGAACATACAGGGTGTTTGGTTCATGAGTAAGAATCTCTCGAGGGGTGATTTACTGTCATATTTGGAGCAAAAAATCGTTCTACACATACCATCAAATCTCAACCGTTACTAAGTTATTGAACTTTTTGTGTTAAAAACTTAGTTGTATTAAAATAGCTCTAACTCAAAAAATATACTTTGTATTTCAAATCTTTTAAATCCATTGGATAGGTGAGAAAATTTTCCACTGAAAAATGTCCTCAAATGTTTAGCTAATTAGGTTAAGTAATCTTTTCACAGTAATTTATTTATTTAAAATTTAACAATTTTGATCGATTTTTTGTTCACTTCGCGAAAATCTTAATAGTTAACATCACTATTTTAATAATTCAAATTGTTAGTCTTGAAAAGTTGTATAATTTGTTCTTTGACATGATACACTTATCTTGTCTTGTTTTCATGTGTTTGGGTTATTGAACTTGTATATTTTTATCTCATATTCACTAATACTAGCTCTTATTGAAAAAGTATGGCACTTATTGTACCTTTTCTTATTTTTGTTCGAAAACCAGGAAAATTTTGCAGAGAAAAATGTATTATTACCTCTCAGTTAAGTGAATTTAGTATTCTTTTAGAAGTTAATTAGTTTAAAGTGAGCGTTATTATTGGCATTTTCGTTATTTTCTTAAAATAGTAAATAATAAACTTCACCATTATTATCATGGAATTAATGCATCTCAGCAAGTTCTATAATTCTTCCTTTGACTCCATTAAATTATCTCTTTTAGTTTCATTTTTATCTTTTCGTTTCATATACAAAAAACAACGATTTCGAACCCACTGCATTTGTGATTAGGCCATGCTGTGTTAACTATTAAATTGCAGCGAAATGAAAAGCGATAGGGATAAAGTGTCAAATAACAAGTTGTAGAGAATATTAAGGGGCACCAAATGAACAATAGTGACGATAAATTTAGTTGATTAATAATTAGAATAATTACAAAAATCACCAAAAAACGCAAATTTTGAGTTATTTTACTAGTAAAAAGTCATGTAGTACACTTAACTAAAAGATATCTGTACATACACCGAATGGAAATTTTCTCAGCTTTCCAATGAAGCCCTGATAATAGGGATATAAAGCATATACTTTTAAATTAGAGTCTTTTAAGAACTTTCAAGTCAATTACAGGAAAAGTTTAGAAGTCAAATTACAAGGAAACGAGAAGAGATAGGAACATTATGTTGAAGAACAAATTATGAATCGTCCTCAAACCCAACTTTTGGATAATAGATATTGCTATAGTCATAATTCATTATTTTGAAAAAATTAACAAAAACCTCGTCAAAAACACTAACTTTTAACTAATTTACAACTAAAAGGTAATTAAAACTAATTATCTGAAAGATATAAGAACATTATTCAATAGAAAATTTTCTCACCTTTCCAATGGCACTAAAAGATTTAGAATACGAGGTATACTTTTTGAGTTAGAGGTGTTTTAAGATAAACAAGTTTTTTACACAAAAAGTTCAATAACTCTGTAACGGTTGAGATTTGATGGTATGTGTTGAACGATTTTTTGCTCCAAATCACCCCTCGAGAGATTCTTACTCATGAACCAAACACCCTGTATAGGCTGAGGTTAAGAAAATATTTCGTTTGGGAAGCAATTTGCGGCTACGGAAGCATCAATCATCAATCAAAATTTCGGTAAGAGACGAAACGAACTGTTCTTTCAACGAAGTGAATTGAAACGTCACTATCCAAATTCTACAAAATAAAAAGTGCCACTGTTTTTCCAAGGCATGACAATCGGCTCGTATACTCTGGATCCACAACTAATTGAGGAATTCTTGTCGATTATGAAATCCAAGATGAAAGGCCGTGTTAGCACACTAATTTAGTCGAGTAATAAAATACACTAGAAATCAATCTAACAAAAATAATTCAATCAATTCAGGTAAGTACAGGATTGGTGGTTCGACTCCCACCGTTATCGATAAGATGATTTCCAAACTTGGAATAGCTGTAAAGGCTGGATCCGTAACGAAATCAGGTAGATAATTAAATCAATTGGGTCAATTTATCAATAACACCTGCGTCCAACCAAAATCATGCATATTATTTCAGACAAACGAAAAACAAAATACACCGCTAACCATAAGTGATGCCTTTTTTCAGGATGTGTCCCCACAGTGACCACGATCAATTTGCCGTTGAACCTATTAAAATGTAATTTTAAACTCTCTACCAGCTGAACCAGCGCAAAATAAAAACAACGTAAGTGAGCTTTAATACTTATGTACGTGCGAATGGTAAGGGGGGGGGGGGTGGTCAAAGTAGAACAATATCCGCAAAGAAAGCGAACGGGAAAGGACGACGACATCGACAGAAATCGAGCCACAGAGGATCCCCTCTCCTCAATTAATTAAGTTAGGCTAGCAGCAACCTGGGTGCGGTGCTGAGGGTTCAATTTCGGCTAAAGCAGGCTACTTTTGGCGGGTGGCGGGTTGGCCACAGTCACAGCATCAGCACCAGCAGCAGATGGTGTCATTTTCTGGATACAGAGTGCGAGTAATTTTGGCGATCGCTCTCGGGAGCGGACCGAAGCGAATTCCGGGTGGACGCTGAAAATTAATTATAATTTCGTTTTAATTGAGACTAAAACTCCGGCGGCAGCTACGTCGCCGTTGTCCGTAATTAAGTTCCAACGGCCGGCAGAGAGATGCGTTGATTTAATTACGGTAGGCTTTGGCTGTCCTAGCGCTGCTGCTGTTCGGTCAGCACTTGTTGGTTTCTTTTACGTGACAAATGTGTAGAAACTTTGAGATGAATTTAATTCAATAAATGATAATAATATTATACATTTTCTATAATGTTTTAAATTCTTTGAAAGAATCTTAATCTGAAACCACGTAAATCCGAGAACTTATAGTCGTTGTTTAAATTCTCTGACTGCATTTGTATGTTGATCAAACTCCCAAAATCGGTTTTTTAGGAAAAATCGTCATTCTCAATACAAATAAATTTTCGTGACGGCCCACAAAAAAGGAGCTCTGATTAAGCCAATGAGAATTGATGGGGTCGAAACTTGGTATGGTTTAGCAAGCTAATAAAATATTCACTGTGCTATATTCTGAAATCTTCATGAAAATCATTCATTAGTAGGGTTTCTAGTATCGACCCTTTTGGGCGAGTGCCGGTTCTACGGTACTGAAGCTCTCAGTACCGGTACTGAAATGTTCTAAAAAAAAACTGAATAACACTAGAGTGGAATAAAATGTTAAAAAAATACTTTTATTGGTATGGGGTCCAATGACGCACCTTTTTTGCTGCGATTTTTAAAGCCTCCGCCTTCCCTCTCATAGCATTTCGACACAAATTTCGAATCTCCCTCTTGGAAACAACGTATCTTCTGGCAAGATCCGCCCCTATCAAAAGAAAAAAAATATCTACCTTTTTGTATAATTCTCTTCAATACATTTCTATATAAATTTGTTGAGTACGGCTTTCACCAACATTATATTCGGGTCGTAAAATTGTGTATAAAACCGTCCTCTTAAGGGCAAAAATGTTCAGTAAGAAAAAGCTAGGATTTTTTTTATTCCATGGCATTTGATGATAAGTTTTTCTGCTAATGATTCTGATGCGTTCATGGCTTGGTTTTCCTAGACAAGAAAATTGAATTCTGATACCAAACCAAGTTTACTAGTTATGAAAGTGAATTTCAATCTTTCTATACTAGAGTCTTTTTCTGACGAAAAAAACGTTTCGAAAAAAAATCAATTTCTACTGCTTTGTTCCTTATCCACTGCACAACTAATACCGGGCGATTTTTAAAAACAGGCCCCTATATAGGCTAAAGGATTAGATTAATTATTTTGCTCATCAAAAGCTTTGCATGTACTATACTGAAAATACCGGTACTTATCTTTATTCAGTACCGGTATTTCGGTACCAGCAATGGGTTCGTATTCCCGGGATTTTCGGTACTGGTACTACCGGTACCACAACCGTAATCAGTAGAATTCTACCAAAGCCCCGAATACATTTCAAGAAGATTGTCTAAAAAATAGCAAAAAAAACTTATTTTTTCGTCTTAAAAACGACCACTTTTTGAGGCATTCTAATGGAATCGAATGCATCCAAATCGTCCAAGCCCCTAATGCATCCAAATCGCACGAATAGCGAAGACGCAGTGTACTTTCGAAAATGTCCATTACCCGGAGTTGTATCAGAGTGCAATTCCGAAAGCACTTGTATTGAGTTCATCGATGCCAGATTCACTGGAAGTGCTGTATTTTAGAGACTTTTAACAGTTTCTTATGGACAAGCTGCCAGATTCCGACATCTAAAGGCTTTCTAAACAGTAATACTCTTTAGCTGAATTGCACTAAAATGGCTGGTCAGGTAACCGCGAAGCATTAGTATATGCTGCAAAGTAGCAGATGCTTCTTGCAGTATCTTAGCGTTTTGTATGCTTAACTGTTCTAATTCAGCATTCAAAAATCCGTCCAAAAACTTCTGGTCGGTAAACAGCACCAATCCTTCAAAAATGTATTCTAGTTTTATTCAACAATGTCCTAATATAACTAGAATTTACAAAACCGTTCACAAACTTTTGCAGATACTTTAGACGTATGGCATCCCTCAGTGTATAAAAAAGATGAAAGAGGCACTTTCGAATCGATTCAAATTGATTGATTATTTTCTCGCTGATTTCTCTCTCTATCTGTCTCCAACATAACGATGCAATCAGTCGCCACATTTTAGTCGCTCCGTGACAGTCTTTTGATGTCACTCTGCCCTTTCGTTGCGACGTGTGTACACACACTTGAATATGAATTGACAATTGTAGAGTGCAGATCAAAAGCTATTGATGATTACAACATTAAATTTCTGGTGCAAGCATGGTCGAATAGCGAAAATTGTAAGCACAAGTTGATAGATAATTGATTTAATGACTTAAATGATTAATTGGCTAATATGTGGTTTTCCAGCAATCGGTATACGATTGAAAAAAAACGACGATACCATCACAGTTTATCCTATTGCTAGTTTTTATGTTTGCTTCATATTAGTAAGGTTAATAATACAAGTGTGTCAAATAAATTTACGATCTGGTGTATGCCAACGTTTCCGCATTTCAGTTAACCTGAAAGGTGAAAGAGGCGCTTTCGGGTCGATTTCAATTGACTTCTTATTTTCCCGCTGATTTCTGTTAATCTCTCTCTATATCTTCCGCGTAATCTCTCTCCCTCTCTCTCTATATGTTCCGCGCTCTCTTTCTTTCTCCCCCCCCCCCCCCCCCTCTCTCTAATTTAATCCATAACAAACCCTCAATAAAACAATGAACGACAATGCATCGTACAATTGTTCAGAACGTATCGTTGCTCTCTGGGGTGACGTTCTCATGGGTAACTTAAAGACGTTTGCGGACATGTTGGCACATGCTACATATCGACAATATGAAATCGAAACGTTTATTCCCAACATACCGTCTTGAAGATGTAACCAGTCGCCACATTTTAGTCGCTGCGTAAAAGTCTATTGATGTCGCTCTTCTCTTTCGTTGCGACCCATAAGGTTTCTGTATTGACAATTGTAGAGTGCGAATTAAATGCTGTTGTTGATTACAACTTTAAGTTTCTGGTGTAAACATGGTCGAAAAACGAAAATTGGAAGTAAAAGTCAATAGATAATTGATTTATTGACTTCTGTGATTTATTGTATGTTTTTTCACCAGGACCCGAACAGTAAAAAATCTGTGTCAAGTTTCCCGAAAAACTGTGAAATATAGAGTTATTTTAAAAAACCTGTAGAAATCTGTGCAAATTTTCATGAAAAATAATCTGTAACCAAAAATCGATCAATAAATCTGCGACATTACAGAAAAATCTGTGAATGTGGTAATCCTGGTTTTCGTTTCGACAGTAAAAATTACATCAAGGCTCTTTTGCGGCGTACCTGTACAGTTTCTGCTGACTTCAGGGTTTGCAAGATGAGATCGCCTTCACGAGAAGTGGAGTGCTTGCTGAAAGATAAAATATTCCTCGATCAAACTGAAGTTTATTCTATTCAGTTTCACCATATACGTAACTACGTACTGACAGGATTCAGGAACTCCGGCTTAGTACAACAATGTGTTTTCCTTAACAGCATGAAATATATTGTTGAGTGTGAAAAATTAGAGTTAAGATCTGTCACCAATCGGAGTCGATTACACTTCGCGTCACAATACGGAAAAGTCAAAGAGGAGAAATGGAGTAACTTCTGCCCAAATGTTTGCACTGGGGTTCAAGTGGAAATGCTGTTGAAACACCCTATTCCTTCCTTTATGACCCTGAAACCTGGCTCTATTTGTGCTCAGACCACGCTGCGTTTTTATGATAATCAGTCTCCAACGTGTTAGTACAGCACACAATCTGCGTATTGCGAAAAACCCTGCGACGGATTACCTAAGAATGAAGTAAGTGAGCCAAAATTTCTTAAACGGACCACCCAACGTAGATAAAATCCCATTTTCGATGGAAGATCCAATTTTTGGGAACTATTTAGAATTACAAAACCAAATCCAGATAGGTTTTGCGAAAGACATAATATTGATATTTGAAGTTTTTAGCCCCTTTATTTTTAAAAAGTTACTACAGGTGACCTAGTTGACCGATTTTAACGAACTAATCAGCAATGAAATTGTCGTAACACGCAGATTGCTCGTGATTTTTTTCGTTGTGCAGAGCAACTTTTCAAATAAAAGTTTTGAATTTTGTTAAAAATTATGAACTTATTTTGTATATTTTTTTTAACAATTGTTTATAACAAAATGAAATAAAAAGGTGTTCTGCCCCTCTTTTGTTCATAACCCTTTTTTAATTTCATTTTGTTATGAACAATTGTTAAAAAATAGTAGCTTTTCAGAACGTTAAAAATCACGAACAATCTGTGTCTTACGACAGTTGCATTGCTGGTTAGTTCGTTAAAATCGATCAACTAGGTCGCTCTGAGTAGTATTTTTTTTAAAAATAAACAGGCAAAGAACTTCGATTGTCAATATTGGGGTCAAAAAAAAATTCCGTAAAACCCATCTGGACTTAGGTTTTGGATGCCAAATATTATCAAAAAATTGGATCTTCTATGAAAATGGCGGACCCATCCCCAGAGATAGTTGAATGTTAAAACTTAAGCAATAGTTTGACCAATTAATTGAAGCTGTAATGGCTCTAGTTCACACTTCCTTGAAAATACGACTGGTTGTGGTTTTCTCCGTGGAGTATTCGATACCCAGCTGGAGCGCCTGAACAGACAAACTGTCCAAAGTATCTTGTAATTGTTCTTGCAAATCGGTTCCCATTTTCTCGTACTACTTAGGGATACAAGACAACTTTTCGATCGACCGATATAAGTTGTAGTCGGAAGCTTGTCTGGAAGGAACTTGTTGAATAAATTCAGCAAACACCTTTTCGCAGAGTCAGGTAGATTGTTCAACAAATTGAATTCAATTCTGTGTAACCCTGGAGCACTATTGTTACATGACAAGAGAACAAGTGAAAGCTCCACCATCAAAAACGGTGGTTCGTTTGACAGAGTATGGGCAGAGTTTCTTGGAAAAATTGAATATCTAGCAGTTTGAATATTCCACGCTTTCATAAGTGCTGTTGCGATGACCCAAAAAGTGATTATCGATGTTTCTTTCGATAGTTCGTCAACGAACCGGCACCAATATCTGCATTCAAGCGTTTAAGCTTTCAAGAATTCTTTGCATGCGAAGATCTTCTCCGAGTACACGTCAGAGGAGTTAAAAGTGCTCTAGCGCGCTAAGAGAGCAGGAATTCGAATTTTTCTGGACTCAAATTTCCGAGGTCAGGAGCTACTAGCTTCGGGTTTGCACTAGTACTTCCTCGAACGGTTATTTTTAAAGAACAACGAAGGGACATTTAAAAACGAATCATCCTATTTCTATTGCTTCTAGGCACATCAGAAGATGTTCTTTCCTGGGGGTCATCAGAATCGCATAAGTAATTAAACAAGCTCTCTCTAGCATTTCTGCAAAAAGATCGCTTAGAGCGCCCCTGAAGGAAATGTTATAGTTTCTCTTCGCTCTTTCTGTACGCGGGACACCTTATTGCCACAATGAGTGGCTGTGTGTCCCAATTGTTTGCAATTGATGCAGTTCATGACTCACATCACAAAAGGCGAACAGACCTAGCACCCGAAAAAAATCTGATTTGACATATGTATTCTTCTCGTCAGCTGCGACTGATGCTGAGTGCAATCGTTTGCAGTACAGTATTTTCACTGGTTGAAGCATGGGATCTTTAAGGCAACCAAACATGTGTTCCAGTAGATCCGCGCAATTCAAACTCCAGTCGGAAAACACGCCATCGCTTTCGAACTGGTTTGCTGGTATGTAGACTAGTAGACTACTTCAAACTATTTACCACCACCCTAACCTTATCAGGGCGAATTAGCGATATTTCTGTCACGACCAAATATATTTCAGTTAGTACTCTAGAAAACTTCAATGGATTTAAACATTTTTGTCTGACCCGGAAAAATCACAATGGGCTCGACTGAGGAGTATGAATTATATGGCGCCATCCACCTCACCATGAGACGAATCTTCTATACGGCTCTAGAGCCCAGTGCAGTATGGTAGGAGGGACAGGAATGAGGAAAGTAAGATAGTAGCGGTACTTCTTTGTTTCGCGGTATCCACTGCTGCACGACTGTTCGAATCACAGTTATTCATACACAAAAGAAAGAAAATGCCAAAACCTCTAACAGGCGGAGTGCACAAAAGATAACCTTGTAAGCGGATTAGCTACCTGTGCACTATACGGTACAGCGTATTACTGCCCGAACTACGGAGAGCGTCTTAGCGGTCCGAGAGTCACAGTACGAATGGCGTTTTCTTTTTTGTTGTCTTTCTAGCCCTCAAATCGTCCATATTCTCGGGAAAAGTAAAAATACTGCTTTCCGGGGATTTAACATCACGTTTCCATGGTACTCGGAGTGAAATTGGCTGCAGTTGTGACTTCAGCTGTGATTTTTCAAGGTGGCTCACAACTGAGTATAAAAAGTGTTCCACAACCGGCGCAATGACACTACATTTTTCGTCCGCTCGATGATTTCACAAAAATCGTACTTGTACGATTAATTACATTTCTAATACTTATTTTGTGAATGTTTACCCTGAGCACAGAAAAAGCGGACATATATTTTTGGTCCAGAGTGCGCTCCAAAACTAGCGTAGGGAAAGCTCTTTAGCGCTAGCAAATAGTATACGTCAAAAATGGCGGGTGTCCGGCAACTAAGGACACCCTCCTGAGGGATTCCATGGCAAAGTGGCCAACCATAAAATATTATACCATCTCCTATTCGAACAAAACTTTGCAGTTGTTTTTTGGACATGTATCTCCATGATTTCATCTAGCAATTAGGCAATTTTTACACAAGAGCATTTTTTTAGAAGGGCGTAGAGCTTTTTACATGCAGTGTTCGGTTACGGTATTGTAGTTGAATGAAATAAATATGCTAATAGCTTACTATTGGGTTATATTTCATTGGCTGAAATTTTGGAAAGGATCGGTCCACTAGGTAATTGTCTTCAGCATTTTGTTTCCGCGATGCAATTTGATGTGGGACACCCCTTATCTTCACTGGTGGAAGCACGGGGTCTTCAAAACAGCCAAACCCTTGTTTCATCGGATTCGCGCAATTCAAACTCGAAACGGAAACGACGCCATCGATTTCAATCTGGTTCGCTGGTACGCAGACTCGTCTTAGTAAATGACCCCGTAGCCAGCAAAATCATTTGCCTACTTCAAACTATTTACCACCATCCTAAGCTTATCAGGGCGAGTTTTCGATATTTTTGTCCAACTGATAATAGGTCCTTTAGAACTCTAGAAATCTCCAAAAGATTTTTAAAAAATTGCATTTGGCCCGGAAAAAGGGCCCGATTAAGGAGCATCCATCTCACCTTGGGGCCCACAATCGGATGCAAAAAGTGATCCACATGGATGGATAGATTTTTGCACACCCTCTTTCTATGATTTCAAGGAATATTCATTTAAATTTAGAAATACCACTTTTAGGTTAACTTTTCAACACTGTGTCAAAAACAGAAAAATCAGATATATTTTGTTTTGGTCCTGAGTGATATAAAAAACTATAAAACAGGGACACCCCCTATGAAGAAACAGTTCAACGGACAACTGAACTTGCTCTTATATTTAGACAAGCTCATCAACCACAGGTCATTGACCTTCTACTCAGTGCACCGCCTCCTTGCTCCGTCTTAGTCGGATTTAATGCAATCTTTCTTTGTTCATGTAAGACCTCGTAGTCCACAAAGGAGAACAAAGATCACTTCCAAGTCCTTCCCTCTGTCTGATACGATAATCACATAATGCCTTGATGATGATGATGATGATGCCCGGTTCTGCAGATGTGTGTACCTTTTAAACGGGAGAACAATTCATTTACGATTTACAGCACTTGCACTGCCTGGGCAGTAGTTGAGAGGGCAAATCAAAATTAAATCAACATGACAAAATGTGAGTCTTTATGTACACACAGGTCTGTGCCGAGTACGTTCAACGTTTAACGAAGTAGAATGAAAGTAAATGTAATTGGAGGTAATTTCCTCCCTTTTAGTTAGGACTCATTCAACGATAGTAGATCAATTCATGATAGGATGGTTCGCTCGTGAACCGGTTGTTTTCTTGTAATTTAATGTATCTTGATTCGCCATAGATAATTCAACTAAAGACGGTAATGTGTTTAAGAAATAAGCTAATCCGAGCAAGCAATGCGGTTCTTAAATCGCAAAAAAACCTGCTACCGACAAACCGCAAACCGATGTCACTCATTATTCGTATGATAATTGAAACCACACACAAGTCAGTTCCACTCAAATCTGATAAGATAATTTGACAGATACAACGAGTAGCACTTTTACCTCGCCGTCGGCTGTCATCTCACATCGCCCATATTGCACCTCTTCCGCCTCCCGCCGAATACTACCTCCGATTCGTACAAAGTTCAAATCGCTCAACCACTTGACAATAATCCGAGGTGGGTTTTAAATCATCATGCTCTGTGACTCAGCACACCTTCCTTCCACCCACCCACGCAAGCATAGAAACGTCGTGTGCATAAACCGGTCATCACACACACACGCTGAAACCCCGGTTTCCCTCACGCCAACAACGGATTGGTTGACGAATTGAACAAAAACAACAACAATAATAACAACGCCAACACCAAACGAGAGGTATATAAATTACCACTCATCGATAATATGCATTCGGCGCTGCGCTGGAAGGTGTTGTTGTGGGACGACATGGGTCCGAAGCAGACAGAAGAAAAAAATCGGCTCCAGCCGAAACTCGCGACCAGAAATTATGTTCGTCGAAAAAAAAAACCGAATTTCGTTAACGACCTTAATCTCAGATTGGAGAAGGCGGCACATGGGAAAGCATAATCATTTTTTTTGTAAAGTTATTCACACGAAGCCTGACTGCATGAGGGGGTACTCCAGAGTGACGGCGGTTATCACGTACGACGGACGGGTTCACGAGGTGAGCTTGATTCTCCAAGCCAAGTGTCCACCCACGCGTGTTTTTTTTCTCGAATCAGTCGAGGTGAGATTTGCGCTAGTTCGTCGTGTATTCCGTTCAATCTGGCTTCGGTTTTCAACGGCGAATGAGGATTTCGAAAAACGTTTCCATTATGGGGCCTTTTCTTGGAATTTCGCGGCAATCAAACGGGTACGAGGATGGCGACGACGACGACGAAGCGCGGCACAATGATGACCGTTTGAGACAGTTACGAGGAAGTGGAGTGATGTGGTTTTTTTATTTTTTGGGAATTAAGTAGGCCCAGTTCCAATGCTATGCCGATGGTTTGTGGCGTCGGAGACGCCAACGCACATGCTGCCTTTCTATTTAGACGTAATGATTAAGTATATCTTGAAGGAATTTTAGTTGTTTGTGTAGTCACAAAGACGGTTGGGTAACGAATGTACGAGATGAGAATTTGTTGGAACGTCATCTGTCGTCAATTTGTATTATAAAGCAGTTTCAGAATCTAGATTCGTCGAGTTTAATTTTTATTAGAAGTTGGATTAGAATGTTATGACATCTTGGAAATAAGTAAGCTGAATAAATGATTTAAATAAAAAGCACTCTAAAGTACTAGATACAGATTCCGTGTTTTTTTTCAATTTATGGCGAATTTGATTGAAGGACATTTTGGACAGCGGTAAAAATGGAATATGTATTTACTATACCTGGATTTAAAAAAAATAATATCAATCTCAACATGTGTCCTTCGAATCTTTCGCGCGAAATTTACCAACACGTATTTTTCCGCGGTGGTACGACATTTTCATTGCTCCCAGATAATACCGGAGGGTCATTTGGTTATCCATACTATCGTCATTGCTGATGTCTTCCAGATCTCGGTTGATTGTTTTTGTTTGCTTTTTTGGTTTGCGAGTTACGGTTGTGATACTATCCTTTTTGATATTTGTTTCGTTCAGGGCTTTAATTTGGGAGCGTTTTTAGTGTAATTCGCCGTATTTCTTAGAATATGCTAAAAATCCTACAAACCCGAAGAATAATACACAACTTCGCTTTAATCCATATATGTTAATTAAATCGAAAAAAGACTCAGATGACAAATTGAGGCATTGAAATAATTATCCAGTTAATAATATTTTAAACCCAAAAAGTAGATTTGTTTCGAAAAATTGGATTTTAATGTTTCGTGTTCCACTCGTCAGTAACTGGGACCAACTTGCTGCCCAACTATATATCCAAACTAACATCAAAATTGGGCGCCAGTTAGACACTAAATCCAAACAGCTCACGTAACATATGTGAACGCCTAAAGCAACTGGCTGGTACCGAGTGATGCCTCATTGAAAAAATATATATTTTGCATATAACTCGGGTGATTTGCATTTGATCAAAATACCAAAACATCCCGACTCCAACAATAGAATACAAAGAGTGAAGTAATCGATAAACTGTAAGTTTGGTCATATTCCAAGTCTTCCTAAACTTTCATCCCTCAAATGCTGGTTCTTCCTTCGGTACTATGGCGTCAAATAACCAGGTCCTTGCTAATTGAATGTCATTAGAACATATAAAACTTATATAAGGATAATTATAAAGTTTATGCAATTCAATTCCACCATATACGAAATGTTGCAGTGATAGTAGAGAAATTTCACGAAGATTCATCCGAAAATCTCTATAATCGTGATCGACCATCTTAGATTCCGATGAAATTTTACGGGTTACACCGGCATAAAAGATTCTACGTTTTCCACAGTTAATAAGATTATTTTGACTCAAGAGCAATTTTTAAAAAGGGCGTCGATGTTTCTACGTGCATTATTTCAATTTTTTTGTTCGATTACTTTAATTTATCCAGCAAAACTATCTGAGAACGAGTTACAAAGAATGAATACTTCACGAAAAAAATAAACACTGAAATTTTTTTTTTGTAATTTTTTACAAAAACGAAAATTTATGTTAAAAATTTAAAACCAATTTTTTTAATTTTTCGTATTTTGTCAACAAAAACCTAAAGAGAAAAGAAACATTTTGAATGTGATTATATGATGGAGAACTTATGGGTAAAAAAGTTTTTCCAGCAATAACTTCATACTTATTTTTAACTTTCATAGTAATTGACATACAAAACTGTAATTTTATTACAGAAAATAATTCTAAGTAGGGCGATGAACCCATTTCCGCCATGTTTCTATTATCACCCTACCCATTTGAAACCGTTGGTTTGAGCAGTGTCTGCCATCGTTGTTCAACGCATTGAGTCAAATGATAGCCCAACAATAGGGGCACTCAATTCGAGTTTTCGTTGCACTCAAACACGAGAATTTCACTGCTTTCAGCGCATATGTGTTATTATATTGGTTCTTAGCAACGAAGCAAAGCTGTTGATGTCAATTTTTACGCATTCCATTGATTGTAAGCCGCGAAATTTATGGATTAGTGAGGTACCCTGCTTAGTATGGTGATAATAGGCACTTTACCCTATCATCCCTCCCCTAGAGTGAGGGGTTTGACGGTATTGCAAACATCATTGAGCATTTTGTGTGCATCAGTGTTAAAGAACCTCTGACAGACAATTGCTTTAAGATGGTTATTGCATTACACCTCGATGGTGATGCATCGAGGAGACCGAGAGGGCTTGTGGGCCTTTTTCGTGTTTTGTGTTTTTTCATACTCTGCGCCTGTCCATACTAACGCTCAACCACTGGCCTGTGTGAGTTGGCGTGGTCGGCTGGCGAGTCGACGTGGATTGACTTTTGCGGTGGGCCGTGTTTGAAGACATTGTTCCACAGTTTAATGACAGTGTTGGTGGGCTGGGCTCACAGTGGGAGTCATTGTGTGTCCATTTATCGGTCGACTTCGTCATCGTGCACAGACTATTAGTTGTCGTTTTGTAATAATTGTAGCTTTTAGTACTAGTGTGCAATTATTATGTGTTAGTCGTATGTTTATCTGTGTATGTGTTCGTCTTAGTATTTGTGACAGTTGGGTCAGGGAATGGATGCAGAACTGGCATATATGATAGAATAGTGACTAATACTTCCGGTGTTCAATTTGTGTACTCGATTCTATTCATTCGGGAAAGTCGGATTGGATAAATTAAGGTATAATTAATTTACCGATGCACGTGAATCATACATTCCCGGTCAGCATAGTATGATGAAATTCTAACAGAATGCAATTGTAATTAATGGTAAATAAACAACATTTGCTGCATATAGACGAGTTAAAGTAGATTGATTGCATGTTACAAGTGTTTTTTTATTCTACTTCATTAGTCAGCTTCATTTGTACTTTTATTAGTTTGCTTTTCCGTTACTCATGTATACCAAAATGGTATCGGTCAATTTATAAACTTCTAATCATTCTGTCTGCATCTTTTTTCTTTCTTTATTTGGCATGTTGTGATTCCTTTTATTACTATATCTCTATAATATACTATATCTGTACTCATTTGGTACAAACGTACAAACGCTCGTGGCCTTCGCAATAACACAATCCTAATAACAAATGCGACAATGCAATTTCAATTATCTTCACATATTTATGCCCGCAGTTTCGCCAACATGAAAATAGTCCGGTAGACAAGTAAACGTTGTAGCTCATATAAACTTGCAAACGCGATCTCAAGCATCAACTTAACCAATCAAAAAAGTGACGCTCATATTCACTAGACAACACATTCCATGGCGACATGACCGGGAACTCTAGTGAAACTGACTCTCTTCTACCATCTGTACCATACGCTAAAAATTAAGCATCAGATTCACGGTCCGCGCGCGATCATTTAAGAATGCACGCCACTCGATTATAAAAACGTATTTATACTCGCGAAATTACATACACGCGACAAACACGTTAACATACAAATGCTTGAGCCCTTCGCGACCATTCACGGCATCTACACCCGCGATCTCACAAACATGATAATATGAACGTCTCAGGACTTGAAAATTTTCAAACGCGGTCTCAAGCGTGGACCTAAAAACTCCCGCGCTCGCACTCCTGAATCGGTCACTTCCGGAAGCTTCTATCCTTGGTATCAGCAGACTAGGTCCATGCCTTCAAATGGACCAATTAAAAAAGAAAGCTCTCATATTCACTGTACAACACGTCTGGCGACATGACCGGGAACTCTAGTGATATGGGGTAACTTCTGTGAATTGTACACCGAAAACTAAATATCAGAATGACGGACCGCGTGACCATCCAAGAACGCACGCCAATTTGTTAATGGCCACACGGTTACAAAATCGTGTTTTGAACACACGAAGTCACATGCACGCAAGCCCACGTGACAAACACGTTAACATACGAACGCTTAAACCCTTCGCGATCAACAACGCACACTTACGTCCGTGATCGCGCAAACTTCATAACACCCCGGTAATAAGGTGAACATTTTAGCATTTACAAAGATTCAAATGCGGTCTCAAACGTGAACCTACCTGAACGTCCGTGTTCATGCGATCATGAATCGATCACGTCCAGAAATCTTTACCCTCCGTCCTAGCAACTTAGGTCCATACATTCAGTTGGGCCCATCAAAAAATAAAGCTCATATCCACTAGACAACACATTCCATGGTGACATGACCGGGAATATGAAAGATCTCACTTTCTTCTAGCATCTGAGCCGTACACCAAAAATTAAGTATAAGTTTCACGGTCCGCTCGCGATCATCCAGAACACACGCGAATATGCGAAAGGCACATGGTTATACAACAGAATTTATACACGCGAAGTTACTTACACGTTAGCACACGCGACATGCAAACGCACACGCGATTGAACTCGTTAACGTACAACTGCTCGAGTCCTTCGCGATGATACACGCGATCACGAAGTCCATATGTCCGCATATATCTGAACCGTACAATGAATATTACATTCAGAATCACGGCCCGCTGCAATTGGCCTTAAGCAGTGTTTTAGTGGTCGACATTGCCTGTCTCGTCTGCAAATGTAGTGTGTGATTCTGAATGAGCCCTTCCAAGAATCTAGCTCTACAGCTCCAGTAGGACAACTCTCGAAAAAAAATACACTCAATCTGTGATTGTAAATTTGGAGTAAAATAAAGAAACAAAAACAAAAACCGGTCGAGTGAGGTTAAACTTTTAATGAAGCTGTGAGTGTTATGCTCGTGTGATTAACACGAGTTAAAGCACTGATCATATATACCAGTTGTCTTGTGTTCAAACCCCACCTTGGAAGTATTCTCGGGAACAATAGTATCGCGGAAAAAGACCCGCAATCATCCAGTAGGTATACAAACAATCGACTCCGAAGTCTGTTGAAAAAGAAGGCGAAAATTTCGCGGAGGGCTATGAAATTCCATGTCGGAACTATAGCCTGTTTAACTCCAATAAAAATCCTTGACAGAATAAACCACCACAAACAATTCCATTCATGATGTTACGAGCCATCAAGTGTGTAAACACGGCCTTACCATCCTATGGCCCCGGTAAAAGATCTAATAAACAAATTTAAATTCAAATCACACGCGTGCTCGCCAGAGAAAAGATTTTTTTTTATTTGCTCACTTTTCTCACCTCGGCGGCGGAGGAAATTCCGTGCCATGCAGCGAAGCCGAACAGCAATTAAGCGTCAAAATGCTTGTAAATTCCGGAGCAGCGTGCCACATTCCTGTGCAGTTAAACTGTTGCTCGTCGATCCTCCCCCACACCATCATGACGACCAACCTTCGATGCAGTGCACTGAACGGTACGTATTTATAATCCCATCGCAAGGCGATGGAGTTGGGGGGGGGGAATCGGAAGCTAGTAGGATGTATAAAAAATAAAATGAAAGAATGCTCGTATATGTAAATTGAGCATCGTTGCCGACTTCTAGCTCCGGAGGCAACGGAATGAACGAATAACGATAAAAGACATGCATAAATTTGAATAGTTCATTCCACACACACACTCACTCTCACACCCACGTACATTCTAAGCTCAGCTGTTCTTCTTCCGTAGCCCGAACCTCCAGAACGGACGTAAGACAACAGTTCCGGCCATCAAGCGAGTGTTTAGAGCTAAGTGAAATGGAAAACGGTTTTAAATTGCAAATTGTTTTAGTGAACTGCAACAGGCTCCCCCCCCTATTGTATCGAGTTGCACCGGAGAAAAAAGTGCGAATAGGAGGGGACGACGGCGATGAGAATACGTACAACTCTGACTAGCAATCTTTCGTCATCCCCCGGCGTTAACGTCGAACAGTACCCAGTTCAGTTGTTGGTTGGTACCGGAGTACATACCCGTCTTCGTTAGACCAGCAGTCAACAGTGGTGTTTACCAACATGGGATGCACTGGGCTAATGAAAGGACTGAGTAATGGAAGCGACGTCGGTGGAATGCTGAAAAGATGAATAGTCAAGAATATTTAATTAGCACTACCGTTAGTGAATTTATCGTTTTGTTACGGATTAGGTATGTATCCGGAAGGAAGCCGGGCATGGCAATAAACTGTGCAATTGTTTAGGACAGCTGAGGTAGACTGTTCGTTCATGTATCAACTAGGACGACGTGAGGAAGTCTACATAGCGTAATAAATTGCTACACATTCTGAAGGAATTAATTTGGCATTTGACGTAAATAACGTTGTGACGGACGTATTAATATGTCTACAGTTATATTACACAACATGATTTTTAAACAAGATGTTCTGATTACGATTCTGATGTCAGAATTCGAAAATTTAAAATGGCGCCTGCAAAATGGCAACCATTTTTTAGGAATTGGCGAATTTTGTTACAGTCAGTATAAAACTCAATTCACGTTGTTTTTTTGGATCGCGATTTTGATATTATAATTACAAACCGGTCGCCATATTGGATCTGCCATTTTCAATTTGACAATTTTAACGTCAGAATCAAATTCATCGACCACGAAAACCTTCTTGAGAGACGTTTTAGGCCAATTAAAAAAAATGAAATTTGACCTAGCACAGTGACATTTTGAATTTTACATTTTCGACGTCAGAATCAGAATTAGCGACCCTGAAAACCCTCTTGTAGGACGTTTTAGGCCAATATGAACAAAAAAACATGAAATTTGGCCAAGCACGGTCGCCATATTGGAAGCGCTATTTTGAATTTTACATTTCGACGTCAGAATCAGAATTAGCGACCCTGAAAACCCTCTTGTAGGATGTTTTACGCCAATATGAACAAAAAAACATGAAATTTGACCAAGCACAGTCGCCATATTGGAAGCACCATTTTGAATTTTACATTTTCGACGTCAGAATCAGAATTAGCGACCCTGAAAACCCTCTTGTAGGACGTTTTACGCCAATATGAACAAAAAACATGTAATTTGGCCAAGCACGGTCGCCATATTGGAAACGTCATTTTATTTACATTTTCGACGTCATTAAATTTACATTTTCGACGTCAGAATCAGAATCAGTGACCCAGAAAACCCCCATGTAAGACGTTTTAGGCCAATATAAAAAACATGAAATTTAGCCAAGCACAATCGCCATATTGGATCCACCATTTTGTATTTTATATTTTCGAGGTCAGAACCAGAATCAGTGACTCCAAAAACCCCCTTGTAGGACGTTTTAGGCCAATATAAAATTGCCATATTGGATAAGCCATTTTGAATTTTACATTTTCAACGTCAGAATCAGAATCAACGACCCAGAAAACCAACATAAAGCTAAAAATAATAGTATAAACAATAAAAAACTGGCTCTACAACTTTGCCGAAGACATAATTTTAATATACGCCCTTGCAAGAAAGTTAGTATATATCTTGCTTTGAAGGAGATTAATCATCAAAATGACAACAACATATAAAAGGGCTTGTAATGTTCACAAATTCCTCCGAAGACGTCATTGATCCAAATTTAATGATATTTACGGTTTTTTAAAAAAAGTGATCCGTTCAGTTGAAGTGGATTGATTTCATTTATATACAAGGGATTGTTCGAACAGATTTAAACAATTTAATCAAAGCGGATAGATGCTGAACATGTTTTGGAACACGATTTGTAGTTGTTTCGATGATTTGATTAGAGGAAAAAATCTTATCGTACGTTACTGAAAAAAAAGTCTCATTTAATCACACTTACCCCAGTGATCAACGATACCCCGTTTTACGGCAATCTATTCTTCCAAAAACATTATTTAGATAATTGGTGTCTTCAGTAAAGTTGTTGTGAGTGTTATTAGAAACAACTTCTGTTACTGTAAATTGGTTTCACACTTAATGCGGTTTATCTGCTTCTATACTATGCATTCCTTGTAAATTATGGAGGTCGGGTGACTTCTGTGGAAAAAAATTATAAATCGCTCCATTTAAAGCAGCTCAGCAACTCTAAACTAATCGGTGTTCGTGCTTTCATAGATAAAGATTTAAGGACAAATCAAATACAGGCGTGACTTGGGCCAACCGACTCCCCTAAGAAAAATAGTGCCAACCCATTTAGAAGTGCAATCAAATTTTCATTAAACTTTTAATCTCGAAGGGAGCAAAACCAGGGCTAAACCCCCGAATTTATGCAAATGGTTCATCAACTTAAAGTTAAGCTTTTTGTGTTTCGGATTCTCCTCAACAGTAGTTAGCAGTTTATTGGGACTGATCGTCATCACTTAAAAATCAAAATTTCTGTACCACCGGGACATCAGTCCCGACCAGTTGTTTTAATCGTACGCGTTAGTTGCGTATTATTTTTGAATTCAATGTCTAGCTAGCGGCCCCGTCGACTGTTAGATATTGACAAGGAGAATCCGAAACTCAAAAACTTGACTTAAGTTTATATCTAAGTCGAATAATATTGACCGATTGAGGACCACTGTGCCATGGTTCGGATGCTTTAATATTTTTTAAAAATGAAAATTTTGAAAGATCGCCATTTTTTGGACCAGTTTGACCAGGAAAGAGACAGTCTAATATTCCCTCCAAATATTACGAAAGATCGTATAAGTTGTTTTAGTAATATTGAACGTAGTATTAAAAGTGGAAAAGTTTTACCAAGAGTTGTTAGTGTTGCTGTGACTTTCAACTATCCCGCTTTATTTTGAAATCAAATGCAAACGCTCGCGCTTTTCGCGATAACACAAACCCGGCCACGAACGCGATCATTCACGCATACCTACGGCCACAATCTCGCAATAATAAAAACGTACCGGTGATTAAGTCTACGTGTTAAGACTTACGACGCGGTCTCAAGCAACCAACATAGAAACGCCTGCTCTAGCACGCCTTGAATCGAATTAATATACACTAGACGACATTTAATTACACTAGTTCCTCCTTTATCTGAACCGTACACTCAAAATTAAACATCAGAATGACGATTTGCGCAAACATTCAAAATCAATCAATCGGCTGCACAATTATATAGACGAATTAAAATACAAAGCTTTATACACGCTATCAAATACGGTAACATAGAAATACTTGTGCCGTTCGCGATGATACATATCTGAAGTTTCGAAATAACATTATTCCTTATCAGTAAAAATCAGAACGTTTGGGTTAACCGGGACATCAGCCTCGACAGAGCCGTGGATCTTTGATGTGTTTACAATATGAAAAATATGAAATTAAAATCAAATGTATTTATTATCCGTTGGATCTCGTGCACGCAACTGTCTATTGCACACGAAGACCTTCTTTCGCGGCGGGTAAACGTTTGTCTGCTTACCTACTGCGTCTTGGGGGTCGTTAAATTTTTTCGTGTCGATCATAACAAGGTCATCATCGTTAAAGCGGTCTTGGTACCCGCCATCAGATATTCTTCCCTGCTTCTTATACTTACGGGTGATCAGTGTAAACCCACGTCATTGTTATTACCTTACCTGCCGATGGTGCTTTCAGTTGGTTTTTAGGTGCTGAATGCACAAATTTGGACACCGATTGTGGTTCAGGTATTGAAAATTCTGCTTTAGACTGGTTTTCCGTTGATGAGTTGGCAACCGGTTGAGATGCATTCTCCTCTGCATCTTCCGCGCAGGGTTGTCCGTAATGCGTTGTCTGATTGAAATACTTGCACGCAAGAGATTGTGCCTTGTCGGTGCATAGTGTAGTTTGTTTAATAGTAGTTCCGTGAGTGTCGAGTATTATAGTAAAGTAGGAAGGAATAGGTCTTTCAACACGCATCGTCACCACAAGAGCACTATTAGTAATACCTGGGAAAAAGTTTCTTCAAGTATCATGCCCAACGGATTCTGCTTCTCCGTATTGCGACATACATTTTGAAATTAGCTCATGAGGGGTACGCGGTGATAGGTCATGTAGCCTAACCTCTACGTAGTCATCTTCTTTCAACCACGTGCTTTGAGTTGTTTTGCATAACGAATCGTTCAGCTTGCGGTTAGCTGTATTTCCACCTTCACTTCACGAAAACTCGGTCACTTTGAACAAAGTTTAAAGTCGTTGGGTCGAAGCGGAGATTTTTCGTCGACTTTAGTCATGATGGGAACAAGAACTACTATGTTTCCTTTGTTCTCGAGACAATGCACACTAGTTAGAAAAGGCTGCCAATTGTCGTTCACTTGGTTTGATTCTAGGTCTGACTCCGGCAGGGGTAGAAAATGGACTCAAGGGATTAAACATGTTAACATACAAACGCTCGAGTCTTTCGCGATCATCCACGCAAACCTACGCCCACCAGCTCGCAAACATGAAAACGTTCCGGTGATGGGCAAAGTCAGCAATCAGGATAAAGATCGGCATTAGATGAAAATAAACTAAAATAAAAAGCCCTGCTGAACAAGTATAAATTTGAAAAAAAATCTAAAGATACTGTCAACTAAAAATTTTACTAATAAACAAATAAATAATAAATAAATCGTTTGATACACAAGTATAAGCCTTGATACAGGTATTATCACGATTATTTAACACTCTGTTGCCCAAATTTTTGCTCTACTTGAAAAAAAAAAGTTTTGTAAGATAGTGTTTAACGTTTCACCTTCGATTCATCAGTACGGTGCAGTAGACTTGATTAACATGCAAAGACATCAAGAACAAAAAGGTACTTGTATGTTTTTGTGAAGGGAAAACTACAAAAATGTCAGCTCACTCCATTCTCGTGGCCCGAAATTGAGTTTTATCGTGGGCAACGAATTGAAAAATATCTACTGAGTAGATTTTCAATTTTTAGTTTTTATTTTGAAGCTTCATGTTTCGATATTTTAATTTTAATTATTAAATATATATTTTAAATGATTCAATCCGCTATGTTGTCCCATGCACGCATTACAAAATTTTATGTTGTTTCATTATTATATTCTAATATGTCAAAAACGACGCAAAAATTTAAAAAAAAATCAAATCGTTGCATAAATTTTACAATTTGCCAAATAAAAAAAATCTGTTACGGGAAAACCTAGCGACATGTTTACTGTATTATCTGAAAAAAATTGAAATCGGACCAATACTTTTATAAAAAGTTTTACTCGACAGCTGTTTCAACATCAATGTAATCAATATCGTTTCAAAGTCGCCAAAGTTTTTTCCTGGTCTTCTAAATTAAAATTTGAAAGTTAGTTTTAAGTTTCAAAATAAAAAAAAAATTAAAAGTCAAAATCTATTCTATTCATTGATATTTAACCCCCAAAAACAACGCAGTTGCAGGCATCGAGTGTAGAGGGCCCCTTAATAACTATAATTTTCAGTTAATTCACAATATAATTTTACATTTACATTTCGTAGAGTACTGCTTAGCAATTCATCAGTATATTCCATGAATAAAATAACTTTAAATTTCGGAAGGCCACATAGAAAAATCACGGTTAGCTATGAGCAGAAATCAACTTTATTAAATACTAGCTAATCCCCGTCGCGCGTTGCTGCGACTTTCAACGAAATAGGAGTAAAGCACAATTTGTTCCAAAGCGCCATCTGGTGGGTAGATAATCCCCAAGCCATTGCACACAACCATGCTCCATAACTATTGTCTACTATGTACATATAAATTTTTACGACAATCGGTTAAGCCGTTTGGGAGTCCATAAATCACATACATACAAACATTGACTTTTATATATATATAGATAGATACATGTCATAAAATTTGCGTTCCGATTTCGTCTCATCAGAATCTGACACAAACTTAGAGCCAAAACTCTTTTCCATGCCGGCTGTCACACTTGGCTAGGTCTTTGTTCAGAAACAAAAATATTGTCTCCGTTTTTGGAACAAGCGCCAATCAACCTCTAGCTTAGTCCAGGCTCTAAGTTAGTGTCGGATTCTGAAGAGACGAATTTCACAAATTTCGGAACTAATTTAGTTATAGGTTCTATGACGCTTACACGTAAAACTGGTTTTACCCAATTTTCTCCCTAGGCAGAAATACAGCACAGTCCGAATTTGTTATTTATTTTGTTTTTGTGATACTTCTGTCGGCGAAAGGCCTTACGAAATCAGATCCTTTTGTTTATTTTCCACGAGGCGACAGGAAAACACTTTCCATCCACCAATAATTACGATAATTGCAATTGCAAATGAGCAGAAAGTACACCACGGAAAGAGTGAAAGCAGCGGGCCCAATTTTACCCCTCAATTCAACGAATTACCACTGCATTGCATTCTCGGAGGCAACTTAATCAGTTTTTAATTCATGGAAACGAGATTTATTCGGGTTTTCGTTACTGAATGAATACGTTGCAATTACGGGATGATGTACATCAGCTTAAAGCTCGCTAATTTATCGGATGTTTTTCGATGAGCGTTTTAATTACTTATGATATAAAGTTGTGATATTTGTTTATATTATTCCGAAAGCTCCGCTTCTCTTTCTGGTGTATAAGCCTTTCGTATGACAAAGTAAACAATTCAATCGTTTCCGTGGCCAAACATAATTAGTTTTCCTTTCATTACTCTGACGAATACATACCAACCATTATTATTTGCCCATTAGTAGCGTCCGGTACTGTCCGATGAAGGGGGTATGCGAAGTGTGGGAGTCGATAGCAATCCAAGCCCTAAGCGTTCTCATTTACCTAAATAGGCAAAGTCATCGTTTTTCCGAACTTTGTTCCCTCACACCGGCTATTTTTTCCCGCAGACTTTAACTACACAAACCTACACACCAACAAGCGACGGTACTTTGCTATGGTCTCATTTTCATTATTATTTTACTCTCGGCTTGGACGCAGTTTTTCCTATCGTTGAACATTTGTGGCGGGAAATACGCTCCCGAGGAAGCGTTACGTTTTAGGGTGGGATATAAACATCAGAAAAAAATAACCTAACGATTGCCATCACAATTAATGTCGGTTATTAGTAGCGAGTGGTGAAAGGTGCTGTTTAGAGATGAATTCGAGAACGCAATTTTTGAGCGACCGGACTCGAAGTATATTTGAATGACAGAACGTAATAGGATAGTGAAATATCGGAATAATAAATTTCTTCTTTATTTAAGGTTATAATCAGAGGGGCAGTCTAGATTTTCTTCGAATTTTTTCAAATGAAATAAAAGATAATCGTCAAATATGTGTACTGCAAAGGTTGTAAAAAGTTTAGTTATATTTTTAATCCAATTAAAAAAATATTTGAAGGACCACCCTGAATTAGATAAGTTATGGAATTTGCGTCTCATCAGAATCCGACACTAACTTAGTGACATGACTAAGCTAGCGTCAATCCGGCGCTAGTTTAACCTTGTCACTAAGTTTGTGTCGGATTCTGATGAGACGAAGTCTGAAAATCTTGCGAAATTATTTCCGGAAGTCATGCTGAGTGCACAACGTTTTGAAATTCAGGCAAAATCATCTTAAATCTACAGATCTAAATGTATATAACAGCGCGGGGGGTTAAAATTTAAATAAAAAAACTTTCACGGTCTAGAAATAATGCTGACCGACGCTTCGGCCACTGGTTTTGGACTTTTTCATGGGAAATATCTCGAAAAAGGCCAAAAACAGTGGCTGAAACGTTGGGCAGTATACAACAGCCGTTCTTATTTCTAGACCGTGAAAGCCGAAAATCCGCTAAAAATCCATCCGGACTTTGTAACTTTGAGCTTTCATCTAGTCTAATATTCATTTAAATTATATAATTAATTTCGATGTATTTTTATCTTCTCGTTTCAGGTAAGTTGATATCATTCGGAAAATCTTAACAAATTGTACTGTAAGTTGACCTTAATCGTTTATTGACCCACTATCCCTTTTGTTCTCCTCGCTGCAATGAATCGCATACTAAAATACTCCAACTCTAAAATGTTTAAAATACACCAAAAGTCGATTCCGATTCCCCATCAAAGATTTTTTACTATCCAACCGACGATGACGGATAATACCGGGAAGGTACCCTCTCGTACTGCTATTTTTATTTATTGCCTAGCAAATTTCGTAAACCGCTCATTGATGGGCATCAACTTACCCTTCTTCGAAGCTTTCGCGCTCACTTTACCACCCCGCCACAACACACCCGAAGCCGAAACAGGATAAAATTTCATAACAATAACTCACTTTTATCTAACCGAACCGTGTTGGAGTACGACCATTAGAAGAGAAAGGTGCATCTCTCTAGCATACCAGCGGCGACGCGTCGTATGAGACTTCATGAGACGGCACAGTGCACTGCACACGGATATATTGCAGCTTTAAGCGTCTAGGATTTCATCCCTAACCGCGCAACCATACCTCCCGACTGGCTGATATGTGATCTCGGTTGGGGATCCAAAGTTCATCAGTTGGAAGACGACGATGATGATGGTGCCGGTGATGACGACTACGATGATGATGATAACATTAAAGATAATGTTAACGGTGCCCGTCGTACCGTGGTTCAACCTGTAAATGGTGACGGCCATCGGTTCTTCTTCGTACAGGACTTTGTTATCGTCTAGTTTTTCATCAACCGGTTAAATTGTCATGTCGGTTGATCCCAGTGTGATTCTTCCTTGGAAGACAGGATCGTAAATTCGATTGTAGTTTTTTCCGTTCATTTTATTAAACAATATAAAGTTAACTTTTGCATTAGGGACCATTCATAAATTACGTAACGCAAAAATTGCCCAAAATTGACTCCCCCCTCCCCCTATGTAACAAATTGTCACAAATTTTCACATCCCCCCTGCCCTGTTACGTAACAAATTCCAAGAAAAAAAAAATTTCCTCGATGAAAACATGTTACGTAACGATCTAGTTAACACCCCCTCCCCCCTACGTCACAACTTGTCGTACCCCCTCCCCCCTAAAAGCGTTACGTAATTTATGAATGGTCCCTTAGCTATCGCAACGCACAAAACGCAAAACTCTCCCTTAATTATTGTTGATTTCAACAAAATTAATATTACCACTTTGTGTTGTAAAAGGAAACTAGTAGAAAAATTGTATCTCTATTTCCAACACAAATTTTGAAGCGTCGAACTAAGATTGATCAGGCTCACTCTCAGATACATAACAACATTGACTAACGACTCGGGTTATCGATGCCATTAACACTGTTTAAACATCTACTTTGTTAGTTTTAAATATCATAACAAATTTAATCAACATTAATGTTTTCCTGATGGGGACTGTAATGTTTATACATATTTAGCTTTACAAATCCTCGTTTCAAACTTTTGGCGATCACTAAATTTATACCTCGATGAGTTGAAATCGAAGCGCGTTCCTATTTGCATAAACAACTGCATGAATATTCATATTCACTGAATGAAAACTGATCGTATTGACCCGCATTCATTTTCAATATTCAGTGGCGCTATCGGAAACGTCAAACAAACCAACTACCTATTCATTCAATGCAGGTTTTCATTCGTGTCCGATTATTGCACGAAGCAGACATGCTACAACGATTCAAACGCATCAAAGTAGGCCCTGACACAATGTAAGCGATGATAATTATTATTGTATATGAGGAATTCCACGAAGGTCCGTCCGAAAATCTCTAAAATCGTGACCGACCATCTTAGATTCCGATAAAACTTTACAGGTTCAACCGGTATGGAAGACTAAACATTTTTCCACAGTCAATAAGATTATTTTGACTAAAGCGTAATTTTTAAAAGGGCGTAAACGTTTCTATGTGCAATAAATTCAAATTTTTTTTGATCGATTACACTATTTTATATAGTAAAACTATCTGAGAACGAGTTACAGGTAATGAATACTTCTGCACGAAAAAAATATACACTGAAAAAAATATTGTGTCATTTTTGCAAAAACAAAAATTACAAAAAAAAACATTTTTTCTAATTTTTTATATTTTGTCAACAAAAATCTAAAGATAAAGGAAACATTTTGAATGTGGTTTCATGATGGAAAAATTTCCAGCAAAAAAGTTTTTCTAACAATAACTTTATACATGTTTTACTACTAATGATACTTAGAATTATATTCTGTAATAAAATTACAGTTTTGTATGTTAATTAGTATGAAATTTAAAAACATGTATAAAGTTATTGTTAGAAAAACTTTTTCGCTGATAATTTCTCCATTATGAAATTACATTCAAAATGTTTCTTTTCCCTTCAGATTTTTGTTGACAAAATATAAAAAAATAGAAAAAATGTTTTTTTTGCAATTTGAATTTTTATCATAAATTTTTGTTTTTGTAAAAATGAAACAAATTTTTTTTATGTGTATATTTTTTCGTGCAGAAGTATTCATTACCTGTATTTCGTTCTCAGATAGTTTTACTGTATAAAATATGGTATTCGAACAAAACAATTTTGAAATTATTGCACGTAGAAACGTTACGCCCTTTTGCTCTTTTATCAGAATATTCATTTTGCCAGTAAAAATCATGGAGATTCATAAACCGAACACAAATGTGAAGTTTCGTTCGAATCGACGATGGTCATATTTTGCGGTAGGCCGATTTCTCATGGAATCCCTCATATGTTTTAGCAACATTTGAATACATTTTCATAGATAATTAGTGAAATAAATTTTATTGTACGATATTCAATCGAATGAATAATATGCATTTTTGAATGAATTTTCAGCTGTCAAAAAGAGTTTCGATTATTTTTAACTCTGGTATTTACACTGATAAAACAAATTCTTAAATAGAACGAAAATGATTATACAATGCCGCATTCTTCAACGACACATTTTCATGAATGGTAAATAGCTGGTTTTGTTCATTTGACGAACTGAAAAAAATGGCGGCTTGAAGAACGAAATTGTTTGTAATTTTAATGCTGAGTGTAAGTTGCGTGTTTAATGCTGAGTATATGTTGCACGAAATTTATCGTCTAAAACGAAACTATTTTTCGTGATTGAAATGAAATGTTTCGTTATTTTACTAAATGTTTGTATATAGCCCGAATATTTCGTTAGTCGCACAATTACATTTTCGTTCATCGAACAAAAGTTTCGTATATTTTTTCATCCGATTTAGGATCGATGTTTGGCAACATCGATTTTTTTATATGAATGAGATTGATCTGGCAACATTGATGTTATTTCAACACATAAAACTAGGACTGGGATTCGAAGTGATTACAAATACCAAGCCACGCATGGAGCATGTCTGCATAGTGGCCGGAAACGCCAAAAACGTGAACTTAATGCACTAGGGGCCAAACCATCGGGTATATTCACAGGGTGTCTTTGGAGGAATTGTTCGTATGAATATTCCTCACAATCTGATAACAATTGAAATTAGGCATGGCTTACTATGATCGAACTAAAAACATTAACTTTTTATACTGACGAGGTAGAAAGTTGGTGTCTTCGACAAAGTTTTAGAAATGCTCATAGTGAAGAATTTTGTTGAACAACTTGAGCTTGTAGGACTAAAGGTTATGGATTTATAAGGCGTTATCTATGGCAACCCCCTTAAATCTAGTTTTTTTTTTAATATAACTTTTTTCATTGTGACTTTTCGTGCAAACAATGTTCAAGACAAATGTGTAGGTATCAAAACATCTTAATATTGTCGAAGACTGTATGTAAAAATACTCATTCGTTTCAAAGTTATTGAAGATTTTTATATTTTTTTACACCAACTTGAACTACGTATATGAAAGAATGGTGCAAACCAAAATGCACGAACAGGCACTTTTCTCACTATGCACAATAAAGCTAAGAAGGTCTGGTGCGTGGAACTCTAGAACCCGATTAATAGGGTAAGCTTACTTAAATATTTTTTTACATTTTTCATACAAAAATCAGCAAAAAAAAGTTTTTCGATTTTTTCCGTAAAATTTAGTAATCAATGGTATGACATCCTTTTGTAAACATTAAATTCATTATGACATGTCTATTTGAGTATATATTAGTTTAAGATCTCCCATGATATTAAAAATTTCACATTTTTGCTTCCACGTTTATAAAATCTGAAATATTCAGGTATAAGTGAAAATAATACTTGTAATTGAATATCAAACCAAGAATTTCAAAAATCGGGGCAAAATTTTTTTTGCTGATTTTTGTATGGAAAAAGTAAAAAAAAAAGCATGATTAAGTAAGCTTACCTTAGAGTGCCACGAAGTGCCTTCTTAGCTTTATTGTGCATAGTTTAGAGAGTGAAAAAAGTGCCTGGTCGTGCATTTTGGTTTGCACCTTTATTTCTTATACGTAGTGGTGGTGTAAAAAAATGTAAAAACCTTCAATAACTTTGAAACAAATGGGTATCTTTATATACAGTCTTCGACAACATTATGGAGTTTTGATACCTACACATTTGTCTTGAACATTGTTTTCACGAAAAGTCACAATGAAAAAAGTTATATTAAAAAATAGATTCAAGGGGGTTGCCGTAGAAAACGCCTTATAAATCCATAACCTTTAGTCCTACAAGTTCAAGTTGTTCAACAAAATTCTTCACTATGAGCACTTCTAAAACTTTGTCGAAAACACCAACTTTCTACCTCGTCAGTATAAAAAGTTATTTTTTTTGGTTCGATCATAGTAAGCCATGCCTAATACAACTGTTATCCGGTTGTGGGGAATATTCATACGAACAATTCCTCCAAAGACACCCTGTGAATATATCCGGTAGTTTGGCCTCTTTTGAATTAAGTTCACGTTTTTTGGCGTTTCCCACCACTGTGGTCTGGCGCCAGTGCGTACCACACAGTATTACCCTAGTAACAATTGAGGTTTTATGGTAGTTTTATAGCCACTCATAAAACATAGATTGCACTTGTAGCATGCTATAAAACTTCAATTGTTACTTGGGTTAACCTGTCAAGTGGCGCTCTGATAGGGTTGACTTTCTTTCCCTAGCTATTCGTGGGAACAAAACGGAAAACACTGTAAACATGAGTTTGGGGAAGATAGCGGTGATGGAGGTGGATAAGGAGAAGGAGTGGGCGAAGAGCGAACTTGGGGAACTGCTTAATAGTGGAGGGCTCCGAAAATAACACAAGAAGAACACGGGGAACTCGTTACTTAAGCGAAGCAGCGAAAAAACGCTATACGTATGTGTGGCTGCTGTGCGGCCACCAACCTGCTGAAGCGCTAGAGGTAGTAAAAATCCCAATAGGGAAGGAACCAGCCAAGCGACAGCGTTCGACGGAGATAGAATCTATCCGGCACGGCATGGGACGAATTGTCGATATCTTCGATGGTCCAAGTTGATCCATGCAAGCACAGCCTTAGAATTAGATCCCTGTCAATTTTCAGCGAATGTCCGTTAAGAATTGTTTTCCGTAGACGAACTCCGATTACCACAGCCATTAGCTTCAACCTTGGAATGGATAGTGCCTTTTAAGGGGCCACTTTCGATTTGCCACCGCTAAGTGCTATTTCTACACCGTCCGGGAGCTCTGCCCGTAAATACGTTACTCAGGCATATGCCTCACAACAAAAATATACTGTCGGTGTAGTGTCAATCGATTCTTCAGCATACAATGAAGAAAATAACGGCGAGGACCGTGAATTTGATCTAGGTACGGAAACAAATCGGTCCACTTCGTCCATTTTTCCTTTAGTTTCATCGGGATCGGCTGATCCCAATCGATTTTGCCTTTCCATAACTCCTGGATCAGGATCTTACCGTGGAAACGGAATAAGCTCAGTAATTCAGCGGAGTCAAATGCAGTCATCACGACTTGTAGTGCTTGTCGTTTTGTGGGATGGTCCGCTTCAAGTGCTAGTGTTGGTGAAAATGTGAACATAGCTTCTTTTGGTCTCCGAAACACCCCAAACACTCGTTCGGTAGATTGGATTTTGTCGAAAAAACAGCACTTCTCGATTGCTGTGTTCTCCCCGATCCGTGCGAGAGCCTCCCTTGAGTTTGACAACCAGTTCCGTAAACGGAGTGTTCGCGTTGGTTCATCACGCTAGAGTACACGTTGTACATGTCAGTCATCTGGTCGAATCTGAATTTAATGGAACATTTCTATCAGGTCCGCGCAGCGTGCAATCTGCTTTTCCCGGAAACCAAAAAAACTGCCAGCAACGTATTAAGCAAATTTGGTCCTTTCAGTAGCATAATGTTCAGCGATACTACATCGACCTTGGTCGCAACGTCACAGAAGATGCGAATTTTTAACAGTTTCTTCGGATTCCAGACGACACCAAGTGGCAGGTACCACGTACCTCTTAGATCTGCTGCTGCGAGTTCCCCTGGTTTCACTTGGTCGAAGAACTGTTTGTTTTGATGCTCAAGAAGCAGCCGCTTTACACTTTCGGAGATCACTGAATCCTTCTGCATTCGTCGCTAACACTAACCTCCGTATTGCCTAGACTGCCCAGAAAAATAATGAATTATTTAAAACTCAATCGGCCCACCCCTGATTCGATTACTAGTGCCACCAGGAGTACTTGCACCAAATTTGAAGCAAATCGGACAAGTCTAGCTACCGGACCAACGCTCCGAAAGTTTGTATGGGATTTTTCTACAATTTACATGGAGGAAACCCACTAACTCGCATTTTGCCGCTAGATGGTACTGTATGCATCGCATTATCACTGTAAGTGAAAATAAGAAAGATAATTTAATTGTCTACAACTTTGTCGAAGACAGCTTGTCAGCCGTTAGATTTAGCTCATTAGTATGTTCAGAAGAATTGTAGTAAATAATACGAGTCATGTTTTGGTTGAAAAAAATAGTTCCAACTGTGACCGCATAGAGGGCGCCAACACTAACTTTTCATAGAAGAGAGATAGAATATTGAGATGTTCGGAAGACTTATTGAAAAATGCCTGCTCTACAACTTTGTAGAAGACACCTAATATCTATCTCTTTCCGTTGAAACGTTAGTGTTGGCGCCCTCTATGCGGTACAATGTGGAAATAAAATTTTCTAACCAAAACATGACTCGTATTATTTACTACAACTCTTATGAACATTCTATTGAGCTAAATTTACGGTTATTTCACAAAAATTTTTAGTTCGTGGGAATCGAGTACTGATACACAACCATGCACTGCTAGGCCTGCTAGACTTCGTTAAAAGTTTAAAAACTTCTTTTAACAAAGCCGGATTTACTGGTAGTCTTCGACAAAGTTGTACACAATTAAATTATCTTTCTTATTTTCACTTACAGTTATAATACGATGCATACAGTGCCATCTAGCGGCAAAAATGCGAGTTAGTGGGTTTTCTCCATGTAAATTGTCGAAAAATCTCATACAAACGATTTCTACTGCTGGTGGAACTAGAAATCGACTCAGGGGTGGGCCAAGAGTTGTCCTGTGACCCGTATATAATATAACCGAGTCGCGACTTTGCTGTAATCGGTTTCCCTTGTTGAACTTCTCGGATTTTGAGCATAGTCGTTACATGCGCGTTGTCGTTTCCGATAAGGATCCAAGGTAGGACGTGCCCGTAGTCCCTAATCGGTAGAGTTTGCAGATACGGAAACGCCTTAACTAACTCCACATACCGCAGTAACTGTCGTGATAGATCCAATTCACTAATCGTGTGGACATCTTGTCGTGCAAATCTCTCGCTGCCACTGTCTCCCGAAATTTCTAGACCGATTTGCCGTGAGTTGGTTTCCAGACGCTTCATGTCGGCTGTCCATTGCAGACACAGTGGAATGATGTTTCCCTTTACGCATAGCTCCTTCGAAAACACCTCGTCCATCAACATTGCCCGATCCAGCATCCAGCAATGCGTAGGCAGAAACCGTACTGTTGTTCCCGTGGAGTACTGTAGGAATGATGCGGAAAAGCGCTGCCTTTCCGGAAGAACGATGATTAGTTACAGCGTCGGATCCAGAATACTAGGGCTCAAATGCCTGCTTGCACTTGACCTTCTGTTGATCACACTGCTTAGGCTTCAAATGCAGCATAGAATGGTGTCTAAGCTGACATCCGCCGATCTCACATTTCGTCCGAATTCCACACGGTCTCTGCCCATGAAGTTCCTAACAGTTGCGGCACAATCCTTGCTGTTGGATGATTTTCCATTGGTCGTCTACCGATTTCTTACTGCAGGTTTTGACCCGTTGCTTGGGTTTCACTTGTGTCAAGGATCTGTTGACGATAAAAATGCGCTCGCGCCAACACTCGTGCAGAGAAGTCTCCGATGTTCGGCCTAATATTCCTCCTAACGTGACTCTTACGGCTGTATGTTCTAGTGAAATATCTGCCAATGCCCTATCCAGAACGGTCCTATGTTTGCTAGCGGGTTGTTTGTCACCGTCCTGCCTAGCACCTGTCAAAGATGTCGCCTCGGTTCCCTTCTGAAGTTCGACCTCAGTAGCAGGCAGCGTCAACGTCGAACTCAAGACGTTACGATGCTTATTCTGCCATTTAGCCCCCCATGCTGCGTATGCTCTGATTTGAAGCCAGGCTTCTGGCATCACTTCCCTCTACCTGTTCTATTTCTGCACACAACCGAAAAGTTTCTTCTAAAACTTCCGCCTCCATTTGTAGTTTCATGTTGGCAAGCTCCAATCATTTCAATGCTAAGGCCTTCTATCGTGAACACCAACACTCTCAACACACTGTTATTTGCAAAAATGGCAGTGGTGTTGATACTTTCACGTAAATATTTGCTAAAAATGCAAAACATTATTCATGGGTCCAATTTTGCTCCGTGAACTGCTTCTTGATTCATGGTATGTTGATCATGATCACATATTCGTGCTTGTGAAATAGTTCACAAAACCTTGAGGTTCCCGTCAATTGATTCCACTACGATGCCAGGATCCGGTAAACTGTACTGACGGGCACATTTTCGTCTCGAAAGTGGTCTACCGTAAACTTTCTTCCACGATGACCATGCGTTTCGTAAAACCGTACAACACGCTCGCTGAGTGCTTGCTGTTGTGACGTCATCTTCGATTGAACTGACAACGTTCGAGCGAAAAGAAACATGCCACCCATTTCTAGAGAGTCCAGAGAGCAATTGTCTTCGAGAGAGAAAAAATTTACGCTCTTTAATTTCAGAAAGGTATTGAAATCATTCTCATTTTTTATTGAACACCCGTTAGATACTTGTTTGCCTCTTAAATTGGTTCTTGATTTATACTAGATTGTTCACGATCTATCTTACGAGCTTTTGAATAAATTCACAAATTTAGTAGCTATTCCTAATCATATTCACTTTCATGTAAATCTGCTCATGATTTTGGAATTTGCACCGTTACTTTTTCACAAAATTTGAACTTTGCTTTCAATTCACTTCTCTTCCGTGAACTGGTTCAGGGAATATAGTGTAGCTGTGTCCAGGTGCTAGGGATCCCTAGTTAGGATTCGAACAATAGATGTGTGAAAACTATTAGAACCTCGAACATCGTGATTCATTTGCTAAAGTTGGCTGAACAGAAATTCATTAACCAAAATCTGCTTATGGAAAATGAGCCACAAAGAATATTCAATATCTCTATTGGTAATATTCCGATTTCACTTTGAAAGGAGCAACAGTTGCTACTTACATACATAGCCACACAAATAGACACACACGCATAGAAATATGCACACAAAAGTTTAAAAAAATTAAAAATGGTTCGTAAAAGATTAAAAACTTTTCGGCAGTCAAACAAGCGGATATGCACATACACACATATGCCGGTTCCACTAATTCTTGCAATAAAAACAACTTACAAACCATACGAGGTGGAAAACGGTTAAAAGCGAAACTAAAAGGGGAAGCAACTAAAATGCACTTTGTCAAACACTGCAAAAAAGCAAATATTTGCCATCCAAACTGTGGTTTCGCTACTCTCACTGGTCGGTCGGTCGGTCCAAAGTGAAGCAAACTTTCAGAGGTGTTTACACAGAGCTACGCCGACCAGTATACTTTTACCGGAGTTAAAATAGCTTGACCAGCATATAAAAATGTGTCCGGTTTACCACCGTTATTGAAAGTGTTGGATGTATAAAATCCAATGAAAAAAAATCGATAAACGATTTGGGCTTCGTCTATTGTTTCAAGGATATAAAGTGGAACCTTCGGCCACCATAACACGGCTTTACTATAGGTAATGATTTATTGCCCTGCGCCCATGGGACTTTATCCTTGAGCACAAGAAACTGAAACGTGTAAAATTCAAACCCTTTTCATAAAACAAATTATGTCATGTCGTAAACAGAATAATGAAGGTAGAGAAGCAAAGCGAAATCTCGACCCATAAATTGCTTATCGAAATCCCATTTGTCATAGTCCAACATTTACCGAGGGGGGTAATCGGCTAATGGCCGGACTCATCAGCAGCGAACCCTAATAAACAAGCAGAACCGAACTAATCGTTATCTGGTTATGGCCATTCTGGGCATATAATTTAATAATCATATTTAATATGCTTCAATCATATTAGTGCAGTAAACGATCAAACTCATCTTCTCGTTAATATTTGATGGAGACGAGCCGTTGTTTGTGCCGCTAGCAGCCCTCAATGGAGACGCCGAACTGATAGTACTTTGTGGCCCGTTCGTTCGAACGGAATAAGGCAAAAATCAAAAACCGCAGGACTTAACTTTCTTTTCCGGCTCGTTTATTAGCTCAATTATGTAGAACATGTTTGAATTCATAGCGAAAAGCAGAATACCAAGTGACATCCCGAGAGCCGAAGGTCCTCCAGTAGTAGTGGGGAATAAAGTTAGACCAGACCGGGCACCATTTCCGCTATAAGTGACCGAAAACGGACCGGCGGCGGGACGTTTGAAGTGTAGAACAGCTTAAAAACATATTTTAAGTACCCCATTATTTCAACACCACGTGCACTGGGCCACTTATGCAGAACTGCTTGGTACCATCGCTCGGTCAGCAGCGTGACAGTGATGGTGCCGGGACGCTGCTCGGCGGGGTCTATAATCGGAACTCAGTCAGAAAAGATTATTTCTATAGTTTCATAAATAATTTTAATTAGTTAAAGTTTCCCTTCGGTGCCACCGGTGGTGCCGTTTGCTGCATTTTGCTACCTTTTTACGAAGCAACAGCTCCGGGCAGGAGGAGACAGGTTCGATCGATGTGATGGGGAAGGAAAAAGTTTTTCTCGTGTCAAAGGGACGAGGAGATGGCTTTTTGAAACCGGAAAGCAAAAAGTGTTAATTATCATTCATAGGATGATGCATTTAAGGACTTTATGAGGAAAATATCTAGTTGGAGAGTTGAAACTTCGCCGGAGGGCAGAGAGGTGGCTAAACGCTTTGGGATGAGTATGTCCATAATAATTTGCAATCAATTAGAAGAATAAATACATGAATAGATTAGAGTACTTGGTAAATGGCGTTTTCTGTTCGTCTCGTCGTCAGGATAAAAACTTGTTGTATTATCGATTATAATAATAGTCGTTAAGTGGGATTGAAAAGTGAGTATTTTTATGTATATTTCAGTGCTGAGCTGAATGGCCTAATTCGATTTTGTATACAAGGTCGCGTTCTCAAATTATGCATTTTAACCCATAAAAAGACAAGGGGTCTCAGAGACCCGGCTAGTTACAGTTCCCTGGTGCCAGTGAACTTGTAATTTGAAAAACAAATGATCGAGTGTTTTCGTGCTTTCGATTTCATTGGGTCTTAGGAGTGATGCTTCTTGAAGTCGCAATTTTAGCTTGCCTTTTAGAAGGTTAAAAGTCAAGAAAACTGTAATAAATTTTCAAAGACTGTTTTCACGGTAAAGATGACATAATGCCGAAACCGTTAAGTTTGCAGGTTCAGTATCGTCGGAAAAGTTTTACAATGTAATACAGGGCATGTCCTAAAAAATAATTTTAGTGACTAATCCCTCTAAAAAAATAATAAAGACTAAACTATTTAAAAACATTATTTAGTGACTTAGTGTCTTCAGAAAAGTTATTAAGGAAGCAATTATCAACAACTTTATTGGAAACAAAAATTCTATATGTATTCAGTGTATGGAGATATTTTATATTATTTGCGAAAGAACCCCTTTAAAACGAGATTAGCTAATATTAATGTTGACGATGACTCCTATTTTTTCGACCCTCTGCAAAGTTGTTTAGCAAAATGAAATACACGTATTTATCTATAGTATACGTTTTTAAATGTACTATCAAAAAGTTATTAGAAGGATTTGATGAAATTTCGTAAACAGTTCTCTATAGGTCGATATGCTGTACGGATCGAGGATTTATGTCTTCAACAACGTTGTTTCCAAGACTATTCTCTACAACTTAACTGAAGACACCAAGTCTCTAAATTATATTTTTTGAACAGTGGATGCTTCATAACTACTCCTAGGTGAATTAACAACTACAATTATTGTTTCAAAAGCTGCGCTGCATTATATTAGAAAATTTCTCAGAAGATACTGAATTTACAAAGTTGACGTTTTCGAAATTCTGTAAGGGACGATCCGTAAATGACGTAGCATTTTTGAGTGATTTTTAACACCCCCCTCCCCCATCGTAGCAATTCGTCACAAACCTCTAAATACCCCCCTGGAAATTACGTAGCTTGACGGTCATTCTCCCCCCCCTTGTTCCCGCAAAATTTAAAAAAAAAATGAAAAACGATGTTAGTTATTCCCCTTTAAAAAAGCTACGTAGCATGACATGACCCCCTACCCCCTGTCGTCACACATCATCACAAAATGCAAAATTCCCCCCTCCCCGATATAATATATACGTCATTTATGGATGATCCCTAATGATGGTTTGAAAAAACTGTTTTCAAATATTTTTTCAATATTCATGATTTTAAAATCTGTTCGCACACGAGGCGACGGGACACACGCCTCAAAAATATTCACTTTGGATTTTGTTGTACCTATTCCAACGCTGCTGCTGTTGGCACGTTGGAAAAAGTTGCTAAAACGAAATCCATAGTGAATATGTCTTATCGCTTAAAAGTACATAACTTGGGGTCGCGACCTTGCATAAAAAAGCTAATAACGCCATTCAACTAGGCACACAAATATACAACAAGAAGAGTCGTTTTTTCAGTTTGCTAAATTTTCAAACAATTTTTAAATGCTCATAAAAAAACGATGCTGACGTGCTAGAGACATCCAAAAGACGCCAGCTTCTATTATTTACCATTTGCTTTCCGAAAAATAAAATTAAAAATATAAAAAAGAAATAAATGGTGTAGAGAAAAAACCTGAAAAAGCATATGAAAAAATAGTTGTAAGAAAAACCTCTGTCTTCGATGTGCCAAAGTGGGGGCAACTAGCCAAACTTGTCTTTTCCAAGAGAAAACCTTTATTCCTTTATTCTGAGAAGAAAAAAAAAATGCAGTTTTTTCATAGTTGTGTTGCAGTGTATGGATACAGGTTTAATTTATTGGATATGTTTTATATAAATATTCAGATTTCTAAGGAGTTCCCCTGGATTGACGGTATTGCAAACATCTTCAAGCGATATTACACCTATCAGTTTGAATACGCTTTTTGCACCAATTATCACAATTAATACTAGTCTATTCGTAAATCTTCATTCAACATGTCAACCTAGGGATATAGCTATTCATATTCTATTGAACATAAATGTAGCATTTCATATACATATTTATATTCATATACAAACGCTCAAGTCTTTTGCGATAATACAAATCCGGTCGCAAGAACGATTATTCGCGTGTATCTACGCACACGATCTCGCTATAAAATGAACGTACCGATGATTAATGGGGGCTCTTTCGACCGGAAAAAGTACTTTTTTGACATTGTATTTTGGGAAAATGAGGGTATTTATATATTTAGGGTAATGTTTGAGGATAAAAAAAACATTTACTACAATGTGTTAAAGTGAAATATAATATTTTTCTGGTCAATATTATAAATCACCTCGCCGCTGACATCGAAAGTGGTGTAAGTGATCGTGGCCTTAATTCTCACCTGAAATCATAATACTATACATTTTTTTACTTAAGAAGGTTGTATATTGTCAATGAACCGAAAAAATGATTAATTATGAACATTTACCACAAAAATTAAGGTCTTATAAAAACATAGTTTTTTAATTAAAAAGATTTGATTATTTTTGGGTCGAAAAAGCCAAAAAAAAACTTTTTTATGCCTCTGCAGTTCAAATAGAACAATTTTTCATGCCTTTCAAAATAAATGTTACACGAAGAAATTTATTTCACTAGTTTTTTCGTATTCCCCTCGTCAGTTTATTTATTTATTTTTTATTATAGTGGTTTTAACCTTAGGGTCATTTGCCTCTTTTCGGGTTAGAGACATCTCTTTTGGAAAAAATCTCACTAACCCTATGTGCGGGGTTGGGAACCGAACCCAGGCGAGCTGTGTCTAAGGCAATGGATTTACCAACTACGCTAAGAATGCTCTGGTGATTAAATTAATATAATGGCACTTAAGAGTATAGTGCGTATACTCTTATAGTATACGTAGTATAGTCTTAAGTGCGATTATATTAACGCCCCGTTCCCAGACTATTATGAATCCGTCACGCTAGCAGCCCATGTCCATGTCTTTATCTTCGTCTAAAAAATCATACAGTACAGATTAGGAGTCTCAGGGTGCCGTGGCTGGACACACTAGTGATATGGGGAATCTGGCCAGATCTGAACCGCACACTCAAAACCACGGTTCACCCGAAAATGCGCCTACACCTATATGCAAGACTTACACGGTTATATAACCGAATTTATACACGCGAAGATACATACACGCAACACACACGCCATTGCGATCAAACCCATTAAAATACAATTGCTTGAGCTCTGCACGATAATACAATCCTGATCATATATGCGAAAATTCGATTACGATCATCCACGCAAATCTATGCCAGCGATCTAGCAAATACAAAAACCCCCTGTGATTGAGTAAACCTCTTAACACCTAGGATTCATAAACGCGGGTTCAAGTACGATTATACAAACGCGAACTTGAACAGGTCACGTTCGAAAGCCCCCACCCTCGGCCCTAGCAGCCTAGGTTCATGTTTTCAGTGGGACCATTTCAAACAAAAAAAATTACGCTCACGCTAGACAACAAGTTTCAGGGCGACATATGCCGGCAGTCCTAGCGATATGGGGAAACTCACTCTCTTCTAGCGTCTCAACAGTACATTCAAAATTCCACATGATCGAGCACGGTAACATACAAACAATCAAACCCTTCGCGATAATCCACACACACACCTGTGCTCATGATCTCGCAAACATGAAAACGCCCCGTTGATTATGGGGACGTTTTATGTTTTATAAATTTATCAACGCGCTCTCAAACGCAAACATACAAACGCTCGTTCCCGCACGATCATGAAATCTCCACACTCCCACATTTGAACCATACGCTCAATATCACAATCGGAATCAAGGCCCGCTGCAATTGGTCTTAAGCAGTGTTTTAGTGGGTGTCATGGCCCGCCTCGTCTGCTATTGTAATGAGTGATTCTGTCTGGGAGCCCTTCCGAGACCCAAGATTAAAAAAATCAGAGATTTCTTAAGGAGTTGCATACCTTTTTGCGAGAAACATTTGAAGAAAGTTGGAATTTATTTAAAGGTATGAAGCGATGATTTTATTACATTTAAGTAACAGTATCTTGATAGTAAATTTTCCAGTGAAAAAACAAGCATTATTTTTTTAAAAGTAGTATAATTTGCGTACCATAACCGATGAATAAATTATTTTTCTACATGCGGGAACGTTTTTCCAAAAAATCAAGTTCTAAAAATTGTATTGAAAAATTCTTACCCAGCAAATAAAAATTTTGTGCATAAAAAAAAGAATCGTTAAAATACGAGAAAAATTAATGATGAACAATTGAAAAAAAATCGGTTAGGTAGTTTTTCGGCAATCGTGATGATGAAAAAGCCATTTTTGGAAAAAAAAAAAAAAGACATTTCGAGATAATCGAGTTTAAAATTTGGAGTTATCACTTCTCTCGGTAGACGAGGCGCGCTTCGAAGCACTTTAACTTTCGATCTATTGCTCGGATCGCTATGAAAATTTGGGATAATATTCCCGGGGGTTGTACTTTCTTTTGCGGTAGATTTGCGTTTTGTGTTTCCTGTTCAAATGTCCAAAATAACTTGACTAATATCAGAGCCGTAGCGCGGTCTTCTGGCGCACTAGATGGTGTCTTAATTTTTTGCGGCCTTCTTTTTTTGAGGCTTTCTTTTTCAGTTCGACCTTCAAATATTAATTTGTGTGCATGGAAATGGCCCATCTACTCCCTTCTTAATTCATGTTTGACTGTCGTTCATTTCATGTAAATTCCAGACACAAATCTTTTACTGTATATTTAGGAAATCAGTTGACGCTAGATGTTCGAAGATGAGCTCAACAGTATTAGCATCTCGAAAAAAGTCTCTTTGCAAACGTTTAGCTCAATCGGGCACGATTAAGGGGTTGCGCAAAACGGCCAAAGTGCAAAAATTTTCACCCGCGAAAAAACACAGAAAGACTCTTAAAATATTCAAAAATTTAATTCGAATTGTTTATGCTAAATGGCTTAGGATGTAATGAAACATCGAGATCTACTGCCACCCTATTTTTTTAAGATAACCTTTATGAAACTTGGAAAATTCTGGATTTGAGTTTATACTGGGGTTTGAAAAGGCTGCTTTTTATTTATTTTCCATGCTAGATTTCTTAGAACCGCATGAAACAACGGATCTTGTTTCTTTTCATAAAAAATTGTTTTGAAAAAATTGCCTCTCTGGTACATTTAATTTTTAAACTGATGTTTTCAAACAAAAATCAAAAAACTTGTTCTTTTGACGAATTGACAACAGATTTTGACATTACATTGATTTTAAAAAAAAATGGCATGAAAAAAAAAATAAAAACTGCATTCCCAAACTCAAGTCCTATCTCAATTCAAGAATATTCCTTGTACCACAAAGACATTTTTTTCAATATTTCACCAGATATCGATGCTTCATTATATTACTTTTCATTTGCGCTGAAATTTTGCACGGGAACTTTTTTCGAGGTACCAATACTTTTGGGGGGTGTCAGATTTGAAATTTCAGACAGATCATAAATATTGGCACTCTACCGTATATCAAGTATACTCCTGAATTGACCCAAATGATCCTAAAATGGATGTCGATCAAGATTCGTCGCCAAAGACTCCGAGCTTCCATTTAAAATCAAACGAACTGGGTTCGACCGTATCCGATCTTCTTTCTGATCGAAGATGGACTAGCGAAATATTATACCATTCCGCAATACGCAGAATAATCAGCTGTGCCAGATATATAGAAAGTTCGCCTAAAGGGCGAACAAGAAATTATTGCGACACATCAACAGGGCATAACTTTTTTATCATTGGGTAAAAATCAACCAAATTTTGCACACTTTCTCATTGATGTGTATTGTTTACATGCTGTCAAACTCGAAGTCGTGTTTTTCGATTCAACGAAAATGGAGGTGAACCAACGCGAGTCGATAAAACAAATTCTTTCCAAACACCTGGAATTTCCTGACCTGTCGCACCGGCAGTTGGGAAAAATGTTGAACATTCGCCATTCAACCGTCTCCAGAGTGTTGAAGCGGTTCCAGGAGCGGTTGACGTTGGACCACGGCAAAGGAGCTGGAAGAAAACCGGAACCGGAGAACAAAAAGACGGAGGGAAAGGCGAAGCGGATGATTAAAGCAAATCCCAACGTCTCAAGCCGTGATTTGGCTAAAAAGATCGGCATGTCGCAGAGCTACGTCCACAATGCAAAGAAGAGAGCTGGACTACATACATACAAGGTACAAGGAACTTCCCAAACCGAGATGAGCGGCAAAAATCGACGGCCAAAACTCGGCCACTCTAAGCTCTACGAGAAGATGCTGACAAAATATGGCTGCTGTGTGATGGACGACGAAACGTATATGAAAGCCGATTTATATAAAAGCCGATTTAATAATCCGGGGTTGAAGTTTTTCACCGGCAAGAGCAAGTTCTATGTGGACGACAAATTTAAGAAGAAGAAAATGTCGAAGTTCGCCTCCAAATATCTCATTTGGCAGGCCATCTGCTCTTGCGGACTGAGGAGTGAGCCTTTCGTGACAAAGGGCACAGTAAATGGCGAGATCTACAAATCTGAGTGCCTCGAGAAGCGTCTTTTGCCGTTTTTGCAGCAGCACGACGAAGCTCCCCATTTTGGCCAGATTTGGCATCATGCTATTATTCTAATAGTATCCTGGAGTGGTATGAGGCCAATTCTGTCCATTTTGTTCCAAAAGACATGAATCCGCCAAACTGTCCGGAGCTGCGCCCGGTGGAGCAGTGCTGGGCAATGATGAAGCGGGAACTTCGGAAGAGCAACAAGACAGTCAAAGACGAGAAGGACATGTTAAGAAAATGGAAAAAAACTGAGAAACTGGTACCGGATGACACTGTAAAGACTTTGATGGAGGGCATCAAGCGAAAATGCGTTCAATTTTACACTCAAGGCTCCATCGATTAACTTTTCTTTTGATTTTTGAAGTAAATATATGTATAAAACTACCCTAAAATTTTGGTCTGATTTTAAGCATTATAAGAAAATTGGCATGACATTTTCGGTGTCGCAATAATTTCGTGTTCGCCCTTTAGATAAGCTCAGGATTGTGATATTTTGTCTAGAGCAAACAAATGACGTTACTGGTGACAAGACTTTCATGAAGAACTAATGCGTTTACATGCCCGCTCACAAAGTTTAAATCGATGGTGTAGTTATCGATTCGAACTTGACATGCGTGGATCTACTGAAGGACGGGATTTTCTGTTTCAATGACCCCTTGTTCCAGTGAGCGAAGGTTTTGAGTGACAATAGCACCGGACCTTCAAACTAGTGTCGGGTGACCTTTGGCGGGACTGCTTTGCGTCTTCTTCGACAAGGATCGTTTGCGTGATCGGTTGTTTGTGCTGCGCGTCATGCATGCAGTGTTGCACTAATTACAAGCAAATATTTTGTTCTCTCTTGAAAGGCCCCATAAATATACCAGCAAAGAAAAACTCTGCCACCTATCCGAAGCAAACAGCACCCTGTCTTAGACAATTCATAAGAAACAAAGAGTTTGAAACGCTTTCAGGAACACCAAAAAATCGACGCGAAAAAGTTTGCAATATTTTTCGCTATTTTTGTTGAATTTGAAGTCTTTGTCTTGTTCGTTGTTTATTCTGGACTAAAGAGGCCGTAGCGTAGTCTTCCGGCGCCTTTGATAGAGTATCAGTTATGCGCCTTTTTGCTGGCTGCTTTGGGTTTTTTTTTCAGTTAGACTTTCAAATAATAATTTTGTGTGTACCTGGGAATGATACTTCTATCTTGACTTATTTTATTACCTAACCTCACTTATTTTATAAAGCAGATCAAAATTTTAGCATCCCTTTAAGGTTGGCGCCCTTGACGAGGGCCAACCGCACGCTAGCGCTCTGACTAAGAGTACTGTTACCGTTTTGCCCTGAAGATGAAAGTAAAACGCTTTCGAAACGTTGATATTTGACGAAATATAGTTATTGTATGCAATGCGTGACCAAAAGGCATATCTTCATATTACTTTCAGATAAATTGAAAATATTTTTATTAGATTTTTTGAAAAATAAAAAAAATATGTAACCCCTTAAAAGTAACTCATTGATTGCATTTTTATAGATTCTGTCATTTATCAGCTATATTTATATTTTAAAATACGGAACTGTTGCTCATTGAAAACAATTTAAATTATTTGGTTTATCGTTCGGCTCTTACGCAAGGTATCAATCAGATACCATTGCTTTTCGTATTTTATATCAATATTGTACTGCACGTACACTTTAGATAGATACAAATTTGGAAAGCCATAGAATTCTTCATTAATGTTGTTCGTCATATTCACAATAATCCTATCTGCATTGGCGTACAACCGCTTGCAGGCACCAGTATCGGAACCAGTCTGTTGACCCCTCAGGTGAGAAAATTCCACCGAAGAGTTAGCTACCTCTGCACGATAAATAAAACTCAACAAACACCAGTAGTCGTAAAACCGACACGCGAAACCGCCGTCAACCGTTTTCAATTCGAATGAAAACAGCAAATTGAAATGAGATTCTTTCACCGCCAACCGAGGTGCTACAGAGACTTAGCGAAGTTGTGCTACCCATCCCCATCCATCCCATACATCAGCAGCTTTGCAGTGCCTGAAAAGCTGTCACCTTATTTGGTTTTATGCTTATTTCGAGAGCCACCGCACCGGCCCCCGCCACCGGATTCCACTATCAAAAGAGTCTGCCACGCCCCGTGGCCGCGCTCTGTGCTGTACTGGCTGTGTGTACACAGTTGGAGTACAATAGTTTGAGCTACTTCGTTTGCTGCGAACACTTTGGCGCGCGTTATGGTGTGTGGTGCTCCAGGACGAATGGCTGCCGGTGGCAGCAGTGTCGTCGGTCTTTTGGTTTATGGAAATTGAAATTTTATTCAGAATACGAGTAAACATCTATCTTTGTCGTGTTCGCGGTAGCTGTCGTCTTTTGGTGGGTTGGGGCAAAGAATTTTCCGAAGGATTGCCGAATGGAAGGTTTTTCACCGCCGTGGGAAAGTTCGTAAGTGATCGGTTGTCTCATTAAATGTAAAGTGATGAACGTCCAGGTTGAGCATCGTTATTATAGTGACTACAACCAAATTATCTAGGAATTTATTTCCCAATGTTCTTTATTGATTTCAAGTGTTTTGTAAAAAAAGATTCTCAAACCCCTCGGCAAACCATTTGCACCAATCCATGGGAACGTGTCTAGTGACATGTTTGCATTCTTCAGCGGGTACAGTTGGGAAGAATGCAAATAGGGAACAGACACGTCCCTATCACTTGTGAGATGCAAAATGCAAACGCGAAAGAACGAACAAAAAAATCGAAGAAATAATAACAAACATTTCCACTTTTCTCGCTTCGAAACTGTCACCACCATGTCACTCTTATTTCCATAGAACTCAGCATCACGAAAGCACTGTGTTTGTGCACGTGTGTGTATTTGTATGGCTGTACGTGTGATTGCCGCTTCACACCACCACCTAATCCCAAAGGATACTGAGAATGGATGGCATCGGCTATTGGTCTGTGGCTGGACACCGATTCTTATGCCAATGACCGACCGTTTTGTGGTGTGATCATGCCCGTAACAATACAAACTTTGGTATGATGATTGACGAATGTGCCTCTTCCTGGTATGTGCCTCTTCCGGGTATGCTGCCATTCATCTCAGTGTGTCCGTCCTGCCGCACACGGTCAGTACGAAAGAACTCCGGCATGGAGTACGAATCTCAATGGTTCTGTGTAGCTGAAGGATGCTGCCAGCGGAAATTTGCTTCTTCACTTCACACCAGTACCGTCCGTCACGTCGTCCTATCTGTCGAGAGTGTTAATATTTATGTAAGGAACACTTTTTCCCCGTTTTCCTAGCGTTGATATGAATTCGCACGGCCTGAGTTGCGAATGACGGCTAACTTTATTGATGGTTGCTGCTGGTGATAGATGGGGTACTTCCCGTTCCATGAGGTGCGAATTTGTTGCGTGGGTTAGACGTTCGACAGGAATTCGAGTGACTGCGTGAATTATTATTTTGACGGTCGGATACTTCCGCTTTATAAGTTCCTAGATATGGTTGATTGGAACGATTTCGAATAGAATTTCTCCCGTCATCATGTATAACCGGGGAAGGCCACAGTACTATAGCCAATTTAACCAATTTACTCCGAAAAGCTATTCCCACATGCATCCCACAAATGCGAGAAAAAAAATGGGAACGTTGATTGGCGTATGGTAAAAGCTAAATTTTCTCTTGTCGAAACCATTTTCAATTTTACATTATCATTGAATATTGCACTACTATTTTCACCCATACATGCACGCAAACTTTACCCATGCATAACGAACCTTCAGATGAGGTACGCCACTTTTGCAACTACCATTCCATCGACTAGGGTGTGGGTGTGAGTTAGGAAAAAAATGAACCACCGAACGCGCAGCAACGAAGTAAACTAAACGTGCTTTTATGCCAGTTTCATATCACCGATTTCGATGGTTTCACGCGAAACCCAATTCCGGAATTTCCACCTAATCCTCCACACGTCTGGTTTAGGATCGGAACTGGTGTCCCGTATCCCCGTAAACATTCAAATCGAGTACTAGTCGGAGGGAAACCGAAGCGTATGAATTCACAAGTGCTGGGCAATAAAACAAATAAGCGCAATAAAAACGTGAATTTGGAAAATCATTCCTTCGCCCGGCTTTTCACCCGTGCCGTACGTGGTGGCGCTTGCTAACCGGGTCTGTGAAGTGGGTATTTGATGAGGAATTCGAGATTTGCGAGTTGTAGACACGCAGGCCAGGCCGTACAGTGGTCGACATTCGTTTAGTTGTACACGAAAAAAAAATGAAAAATGTTCGGAGAAATCATGAATATTATTAGCGAGACTGACAAAACCGTATGTCTTCATAGTGGTAGTATGGCTGAAATAGTTTCATAGAATATGTGTATATCAAACTCTCAAAAACACTGGGAATCGGCGAAGGTGGATGAAAATTTAATATTATTTGCCTGCAAAGCATTTTTTCTGGTATTTTATGAAAAGATACCCCACAGATTTCATATTACAATGCTCTTGGAGGATGTGTAGTCCGAAATGTTGATTACACGGAAAAAAATTGAACCCAAAATCGTGAATAAAGTGCCATGAATTTTGGAACAATCACGTTTTTACGTTACGTAAACAAGACCATGAATAAAAATCAAAATGTTTTTTAACTATAATTATATTCAATTTTTCTTCAGAAGCGCCTACATAACGTTTTATTAGTGGAGATATTTGTTTTTGTTTTTTGAACTTCAGTCCCAGTCTCCGTCAATGTGATTACCAGATCGATTTTCTATACGTGGACTAGCTCACTTATGAACATTATTCATAAAATCGAAGTTTGTGATTTTATTCATAGATTTAGGAAGATTAGTTGCAGCTCGACTATACGAAGTGAACTGATTCATGATTCATGACATCTTGAACATGATCTGGTTTTCGTGGTTGTGAAGTAGTTCACAAAATCGAAACCTAATTTTCTCGTGAACTATATCACGAAAATCGGAATATTATTCATAAATCCTTTCAATCAATGTGAACTTATATATTAGTCACGATTCCGTGCTCGTGAAATAGTTCACAAAATCATAAAATATTGTTCATGTATTCGTGAACTGGTTCATGATTCCTAGTACAATAGTCACGACTGACCTTTCGTTCTCCTGTAATAATTCTCATAAATATAGAATATCCATGGATTCATGAACTAGTAGACTAGTCACGATCTATCTTGAGTGCTTGTGGTATTTAGAAGATATTCATAATCATTCTTGATTTAATGCAACTCTGTACTTGATGATAATGAAATTTTTACATGAACTATTTCACAAAATTAATTTTTTTTTTCATGAAATATCTATAGTTATGCCCAGCTGCTAGTGACTAGTAATATGTGCAAGCAGCGGATATAAGGAAACTATTGGAACCTCGAACACTATTATTCATTTAATAAGGTTCAATATGATGTATGGACTGAAAACGAAAACTGCGCTAAGCACCAAAATACATTATAGAGTAACAAATCGTATTCGTAATATAGTTCAAAAAACCAAATACCGCGAATCAGTTACGCTTTTGTAATCCAGTTCATACTGTCACGTTACACCGAGTAAAATATCCGATTGTAATAAAAAAAATAGCCTATCACAATAAGGCGAGGAGAAATTACTAATATCATGATAAAATCATAAAAATGAGTCACGTGGAGTAAACGTGTCAAATTCAACAGTGAGGTCAAGAATAAAACATCACCATAACGTACATATAGATTACGACAATCGTGACTAAGATTCTGAAATCTTGAACCCAAATCACTCTATTTAATTATTACGAATGGAACAAAATATTACGAATTTTGAATTGAACAAAATATCACGAAGTTCACAAAATTTACAATATATTCCAAAATTCACCAAATATCACGAAATTTGCAAAATTTCACGAAATTCACAAAATTTCACTAAGTTCTCAAAATTTCCAAAAATTTGCAAAATTTTCTTAATTCATAGAATTTTACAAAATTCACAAAATTTACGAAATTTTGCAAAAATTACAAAATCTTACTAAATTCACAAACTTTCTTGAGATTTACATATTTTCACGAAATTCAGAACATTTCACAAAATTTACACAGTTTTTCCCTAGATACACAAAATTCCACGAAATTTGCCATATTTTACGAAATTCTTCTTACACATTTTTTATAAAAAATTGCTAAATTTCAGGCAATTCACAATTTTTCACAAAATTTTCAAAATTTTACAACATTTACAAACTTTACAAAATTTCTGAAAATTTACTACATTTTACGTAATTAACAATACATCACGAAATTCACAAACTTCGCCAAATTTCATAAAATTTTACAAAATTTCCGAAAATTTGCAAAATTTTACGAATTTACAGAATTTTACAAAACCCATACAATTTTACAAAATTTACGAAATTTTTGCAAAAATAGCAAAATCTCACCAAATTCACAAACTTTCTTGAGATTTACAAAATTTTCACGAAATTCACAGCGTTTCACGAAATTCACAGCATTTCACGAATTTTCACAAAATTTACATAACTTTCCCTAGATACACTTCATTTCTACGAAATTTGCAAAATTTTACGAAATTCTTCTTTCGCAATTTTTACAAAAACTCGCAAAATTTCACAAGATTTCAGCAAATTCACAATTTTTCACAAAATAACTAAAATTTATGAAATTGACACAATTTTACGGCGGGCGAATGACCATCTGGTTAAAGCCCTCAATAAGCAACTACAATTACAAAACTTTACGAAATTCACACAATTTCATAAAATTTCACCAAATTCACAAAATTTTCAAATTTCACAAAATATACAAAATTTGCAACATTTACGAACTACAAAATGTACGACATCTCACAAATTTGCATGAAATTTACAAAATTCAAAAATTTCAGAAATCAGGAATTCACTAAATTCCACGCAATTCGCAAAATTTCACAAAATTTTGCAAAATTCCACCAAACTCGCAAAATTTCAGAAAATTCACCAAATTTTACAAATTTTCATGAAATTCACGAAATTTTCTAAATTTCACAAAATTTACAAAATTTAGCGAAATTAACAAAATTTACAAGCTTTACAAAATTTACAAGGTTTCGTAAAATTTCACAAAATTCAACAAATTTTACAACATTCACAGAATCATACCGATGTTACAAAATTTCTTGAGATCTACAAAATTTTCAAAATTCACAAAATTTACGAAAATTTACAAAATCACACCGAATTTACAAGTTTTTTTGAGATTTTCAAAATTCCCAAACTTTACGAAATTTTACAAAAATCACACCGAATTTACAAAATTTCTTGAGATTTAAATTTCGCGAAATCCACATTTCACGAAATTTGCAAATTGCATAATACTTATAAAAATTAATAAAATTTCACAAAATTTCAGGAAAGTCATATTTTTACAAATTTCCGAAATTCACAAAATTTTATGAAATTCACCGAATTTTACGAAATACACAAAATTTTATAAAATTAACGAAATTTTACAAAATATACAAAATTTTACAAATTCTAACAAAATTTCGAGAAATTCGCAGTTTTACGAAATTTACAAAACTTAGCAAATTTTCGCAAATATCTACCAAACTCATAAAATTTCACTACAAAAATTCATGAAATTTACAAAATTCCACAAAAATCAAAATTCCACAAAAATCACAACTTTTAGAAAATAACATGAAATTCGCAGTTTCACAAAATTAACAAAATTTTGCGAAACTCCACCAAATTGACAAATCTTTGTAGTATTTTGTGAATTTCATGATTCACAAAATTTTACAAAATTCACTAATTTTTTCAAAATTCTCAAATTTTCAAGAAATTCACGAAATTTTAGAAAATTTTCCATATTCAAAAATTTTGCGAAATTTACAAAATTTACAAATTTTACAAAATTTACAAAGTTTCGTAAAATTTCCCAAAAAATCGCAAAATCGAATTTTGCAAAATTCACAAAATCACACCTAATTTACAAAGTTTCTTGAGGAATACGAAATTTCAAGAAATTTTCAAAGTTATTTATATTAATAAATATTTATAAAAATTTCACAAAACTTCAGAAAAGTCACATATTTTCCGAAAAATTTTCACAATATTTTAGGAAATTCACAAAATTTTACGAAATGCACCAAACTTTACAAAATTTCAAGAAATTTGCAGTTTTGCGAAATTTACAAAATTTAATAAACTTTCGCAAATATCTACCAAACTCACAAAATTTCACCAAACTCACATTTTACACAATTTCCAATATTTTAAGAAATCTATGTAATTTTACAGAACTTTCCGAATTTTACATAATTTACGAAATTTTACAAAGTTTACAAAATTAACGAACTTTCCAAATTTCATGAAATTTACAAAATTCCATAAAGTTTACAAATTTTATGAAAATCGCAAAATTTCACGAGATTTTCAAAATTTTCTAAAATTTACACAAAATTACGAAATTTCTCAAAATTTCACAAAGTTTCTCAAAATTCCGAAAAGTTCCAAAATTCACGAAATTCACAAAATTTACGAATTTCATGAAACTTTACAAAAATTCATAAAATTTCGTAAAATTCTTCAACATTCACAAAATTACGAAATTTTGAAAAAAAATTCGCAAGACACATAAATTTTGCAAAGTGCTACAAAATACACAAAATTTTACGAAATTCTCAAAATTTTACGAGATTTACTATTACAAAATGTTTTAAACTTCACGAAATTTACGCAATTTATAAAAGTTCACAATGTTTGCAAGATTCCACAAAGTTCGCAAAATTTCAAGAAATTCACAAAAGTTCACTAAATTTTACAAAGCTGACAAAATTTTACTAAATTCATAAAATTTTACAAAATTCCACAAAATTCAAAATTTTTACAAAGTTGACAAAATTTCGCCAAATTCACAAATTTAAAAAAAAAACACGAATTTTTGCAAAATTTTCCGAATTTCACAAAATTTGACGAAATTTACCTAACGAAATCCGCAAAATTTTACAAATTTACAAAACTTGCAAGTTTCATGAAATTAGCGAAATTTTGTAAAATTCACAAAACTTTGCAAAATTCACCAAGTTTCACAAGATTTACAAAATTTCGCAAAGTTCAAATTTCATGAAGTTAACATTTTTTACAAAATTCCGAAAATTTACATTTGCGATCTTTTCAAAATAAACAAAATTTTACGAAATGCATAAAATTTCACAAAATTCACAATATTTCGAAAAATGCTGCAAAATTCATAAAATTTCACCATATTCACCAAATTTCACAAAGTTCTACAAAATGCACAAAATTTTATGAAATTCCTACAAGTTTAAAAAATTTACCAAATTTGACGAAGTTAACATTTTTTACGAAATTCGGAAAACTCGCAAAATTCATGAAATCTACAATATAAATAAAAATTTTCGAAATGCACGCAATTTCACGTAGTTTACAAAATTTCGTAAAATCCAACAAGATTCAAACAATTTTACAAAATTCACAAAATTTCGCAAAGTTCAACAAAATTTACAAAATTTTTCGAAATTCTCAATAACATTCGTAACATTTCTCAAATTTTACAAAATTTTCCAAATTTACAAAATTTCACGTAATTTATAAATTTTTTGCGGCATTCACTTTTTTATCTGTATATGCATAATGAGTTCAAACTATCGCAAAATGTATTAATGTAATTGCGTAGAGTTTTAAGGGATAAAACGCCCTTCTGACTAAATTAATTGAATAGCACAATATTAATTGTCTGATCAATTCTGAACGTATTGAATGGTTCAATTGATTGTTTTTTCATGGAAACTTTTGGACAATTGTGCACTCAGCCAAAAAATGCAGTGAACTTCGTAAATATATCATATATTTTTAGCCACAAGAAGGACGTATGTAAATCATACCTAAGATTATCTTATGAAGTGGCATTTATTTCGTTAAATCGGTTTGCTATAATTAGATTTTTCATAGCGCATCTTCGATTTTTCATAACACAAAATTATATATTTATCTTATGTTCATGTGAATCATAAGATGCACGTATGAAACTCTGTAATACCCAATAAAGTCGTATTTTTTCATAATCATCTTATGACAACCTAGTTTTGTTACTTTTCTGTACATCATAACATAATTCTTATGAATCTCGCTGTATGTTTTGGCTGAGTGTGGGAATGACATCTTCTAACTGATCTCGTAATCGATATTCCATAGTTATCAAATCATATCAATATTATTTAAAATACCTTCATGAGAATACTCCAATAGAATCTGATACCGGAGCTCAGGCTTATAATTATAACCCTAAGATTTTCAATCATCCAAGAGTTCACTTTGATGGGATGTACCGAAATATGGATTAGAGGTTATTTTACCGCACCGTCTGACCGAGTAGCAACATACTTCTTATTCGAATAGGAATCGATGAATGAAGCACAAACATACATGCGGGTCTTATATATAAAGATTCCTAATATTCGATAAAGTTTATTAGATGGGACTGGGAAATTCCCGTTTTCCGTGTTGCTTTCGAAAATTTTACTGAAAATTAGGTTTTGCGTTTGAAAAAACACGGCGCAACTATACGAATGTACATCACTGTATACTCAAAAAAAACCAAGCCCAGACTGGGGGAACCACTTGTCATTTTGGCGCGAAGACCGCCAAACTGAGGGTGGGGTTCATTTTTCAGAAATATTTCAAATCAAATTTGGTTTTGAACGCTTTGTGTATGCCAAATCCCCCACCGCGTCGCGCTGGGGTTAGGCTTGAAAAGAAGGAATCAGCTGGTGGGGAGAGGGAGCGGAATCGGATTTTTCGTGTATTGTTTTATTTTTTTCGGTTTCATGAAAAATTGACGCTAAACGTGAGGTTGTTTCCTATCACGGAGCTAGAGCTATTATTATTTAGGCGGTTTGGGAGAGCTGTTTGCGAAATATTGAATTCCACAGCCATTAGCGCGTATTTTGCTGGTAGTTTTCGTCGTTTTGTTTTCCGCTGAAAGATTGATCGGGAATGGGATGTTTCGATGTTGTAAATAAATATGAACATGAGCGAGTTGTTTATGATAGAGTGAAGTGAGTGGTTTCTAATGGAATGACGCATTTTCGATTCAAAATTTAGACGCTGTTTAAAAATGTTTACCGGTGCTAAAAATGGATCAATGATGAAGAGCGGTCAATGGCTTTGTTAGTATGTTGGCTCCCTAGCAGCAAATGACATCACGAATATTCTGATGTTAGAATTGTTATATTTTGGGCTGACAAAAACAAGACGTTAATTTTCTTCATTTATAATAAATACTTTGAAATATTTTATGTTTGTAAAATAATCATTGGAGTATCTAGACATAATGTTGGAGATATATCACGGTGTCTCTGGTAGAACAATGATTGCGATTTACCCTTCAATATAAGAGCCTTTTTTCAAAGTTTCGAATGAAACAGGAGGTAGAGTTTTTGAGCGTTAGTAACTTTCATTGTACTGAACGGAATCAAACACTGACTGCACTAGTCAGTCGGAAAATGTTGTACCGGTGTATTGAATTTTGGAGTATGTCTCAAGACCTTTTTTCGGGAAATCTTTCAGAAGCACCGCGAAATTTTTAAAAAGGGAGGACTTAAGAGGCCTATTCGAATATTAGGAAGTTATATACGTCTCTCGCACATATTTTTATTCGATTTTTGCTAGTCGAATGAGAAGCACGTTGATGCACGGTTAGACTACGGGGCAAGATTCTCACCCTATAGTCTGATCGCGTATCAACGTGCTTCTCATTCTACTAGCAAAAAGCGACTGATAATATATGCGAGTGGTATATAACTTACTAATGTTCGGCAAGGTCACTTAAGTTCTACCCATTAATGGCTTTGCTTGAAATATTCTGGAAAATTTTGTGTTTGTTTTCTAAAGATTTTCTGAAAAATGGTATTGCGAGTTGCGACATACTCCGAAATTCAATACTTACCGTAAGAAGAGGACAATCAATTTACGGCGTCCATCAATTGTTGCGCATGTTTTTGTTTGTTAATCAGTCTTATTGTATATTATGATGGTTTTTTCGAACGAATGTGATTTACATGCTCAATATCGACAGCTAAATCCAGCAGGTGTCAGATTCGATCGTACCACATTCGTCAATTGCAGAACATAGCTAAATATTTGTAGGATGCACTATATTATTATGATAAAAGTTTGGTAGCATTTTTGTTACTGGTTATATTACCGACTGGTTTGCTGTTCATAACCTCAGCTAACCTAATAATTACAACTTCGCTTCAGTCGGATGTTTTATCAATCGGTTTTTTACATTACACTATTGACAATAGTATTTATTTTTGATTATTTCGGTTAATTTATTTATTTATTTATTTATTTATGTATTTATTTATTCTCTTATTGTTCATCTTACCCGTGTTGGTTTGCATGAAATGTTATGGTTGTTGTTGGATAGGAAAAGCCCATTTTAAAATTCACTTCAAAGCAGACCTCGAATGCGCGTAATAACCTATCATCGAATTGATTTAATTTTTTAACGTATTTTCAGTTGTTTATAAGTAAATTGAAATACTATTATGTTTATGTTTATTACCTTCACCAACAGGCCCCTTGGCCCCAATGGTGGTTTTTTAAACTAATTACATTTTAAAATTGCCAACTTTTTCGCTTTTATCGCATTCCGTCAAAGGCCGTCGCCACACTGTTAAAAAATCGCTGGAGCCCGGTAACAGCGCTATGGCAACCATAGTTGGTTCTCCTGAACGGAACTCGCAGAAGAGAGTTATTGCGTAGAGCTCGAACGCGGACTGGAAGATCAAGACGTCCGAGGATTGTAGGACAATCCACTCTGGCAGAAAGTAAGTTCGAGACGAACAGGGCTCGAGAGCAGTCCCTCCGAATGCAGAGTGTATCGAGGTGTATTAGCTGGCAACGGTTTTCATAGCTCTGCAGCTGAAATCTGTTTCGCCATGGGAGATGCCGAAGGGCGAAGCGTATGAACCTGCGTTGAACAGCCTCGATTCTGTCAATCCCGTTCTGGTAGTACGGATTCCAAACAGCCGAACAATATTCTAACGTTGAGCGGACCAACGCACAGTAAAGCGATTTAAGACAATATACGTCCCTGAAGTTTTTCGCTATTCGGAAGATGAACCCAAGCTGTCGTGATGCCTTATCCACGATGTATGAAGTATGTGGTTTGAATGTTAGTGCCGAATCCATGATGACTCCGAGATCTTTGATGTGAGAGTGTCTTGGAATGCTCGAGCCGAGAAAAATGGTAGCTGTCCAGTTCCCTCTGAAGAGGCATCGGTTTTATCCCATATTTGTTGAAAAAATTTCATGTCGTCGGCGAAAGAAAGGCGGGGTCCTTGTAATGTGAAATTGCCGTCATTAAAGTAGAGAAGGTATATTACTGGACCGAGATGGCTTTCTTGTGGTATGCCGAAATCGAGGGAACACCATCTGGACCCGGGGAACAAGATGCTTTCAGTTTGGCATTTGCTGCAAGAATGGCAGCATTATCGACACAAATTCGGAGTTAAATTGGGGGCGGCAGCGAAAATTTGTCGGAGAACAGTTGGCAAATTTCCTTAGTGTTGGTGCCTAAAACTCCATTTAATGACATACAAGATGGTAAACCGGATTCTTTCCGCTGCTCGTTAGCATACTTCCAGAATGACTTGGGCTTGGACTTCAGTTGACGCTCGAGGCTTCGCTGGTGTCTAAAAAAGTCGCGTCTGCTTTGTTGTTGTATTCGTGGTTGAGTTGAAAGTAGTGATTTCGTAATGCAAGTGTCTTATGCTTCGAGAATTTTTAAATGCAGCTCGTTTGGCAGATTTTAAACGTCTAAGGACGGTTGATTGCCAGGTAGACTGTTCATCGGTACTAATTGTTCGTTTAGGCACATGGCGGTCGATAACACAGTTAAGAATACTAGAAAACGTCTTCGCTGCTTCCTTCGCGTCGTCATTGTTAAGATTTTCGTCCCAGTTTATATCCAACAGCGTGCTAACGATGCTGTCGTAGTCAGCGTTTTTAAAATCGTAGACGATAGAGCTTAAGACTTCATAATTTCATCTTCATAATTCACTTGTAGGTTACCAGCGAATACAAGATGTAGTGGGGGATGATGACGCACCTGCTTGACTAAAGGATTCGGTGCAGTGCAGCAGTACGGAGCGTAGTCCCGGGCACTTACAAAGCAGAGGTCCAATGTGCGTCCATCATCGTTGGTGACATTATTAATTTGCCGAAGAGTTGCACTGCTGTAGTTGTTCAAAATACAACTGGCATTGTTAATAAGCGCAGATTTTTCGTTATCCAATCGTAGAAAACCATTACTTGCCTGGTACCACGACAAGCCAGGTGAGTCGAAGTCGCCCAGTATAACAATATCATCAGACGGGGCGATCGAGGCGATAAAAGAAACGGAGGAAAGATGTACATCGATCTGGCTGGAATCACGAATTCTGTCAGGTGGAAAATACACAACACACAGAAACAGATTGCGATCGGCAAGTTTCACTGATATCCACACTTGCTCGGAGCTCGCCCACCGGTTATCGTTGATCACTCGGGCTTTTATACCACGGCGAACGGCGGTAAGCACACCACCGCCTGATGTCTTGTGGCTGTTGAGGACATTGCGGTCACAGCGGTAGACATCGAATGTTGAACCAAAGACCTGGCGAGACAGAGTACGGTTGTCCAGCCACGTCTCGGTCAAAGCGATAACGTCGTAACAGCAACCCGTGGTCGCGAGCAAATAGCTGTCCGTTGATGAATTTAAGTCACCAACATTCTGGTAGTAAACCACGATGTTGTTGGAGGACGGATCAGGTACAGCAGAGAGCGTAGCCATGTTGCCGTGTGGGAAGATCTATTCGTCAATCCCACGAACAGTATCGGAACGGTTCACGGTCGCTTGGTCGACTGTGGTGAGGGATTCGAGGCATCCCGAAATAACTGCGTCGCGCCACAAAATACGACTATCGTCGTCGTCGAGAGAAATGGTTGGCATCTGATAACAAGATGTCGGAGCAAAAGGCTAAAAACTGAAAGCGAAGAATGGATCAGAACTTGAAGTGTTGGGAACAGATGTATACTTGCCATTTGCGGCATGTTGGAAGACCCTTTCACCCATCCCACACACAGGACCGGGACGACTGATGATGGCTGGCTGCAAGTGCTCGACTGTGGCGGGGGGATCGAGGGCTTCCATAGTGCCAACTGCGGTGCGTCTCAGTATGCGTTGAAACCCGATGGCGGAATGCGGAGAGCAGGAACGGGGTGGTAGCAACTTACGGTCGTACGATTAGCTAGAAGCGTGAATCGGTTCAACCGTTGTATCGTTACAATTTGTATAATACTTGCCGAGAAAGGCGGCTTGGAAGACCCTTTCTCCACCCACACATACAGGACCGGGACGACTGCTGAACGCTGGCGACAAGGGCTCGACTGTAGCGGGGGGATCGAGGGCTTCCATAGTACCAACTGCGTTGCATCCCAGTATGCGATCGGCATGGATACTCCTTCACAAGGGCGGTGTAGCTTGATATAGTGGCATGGCCATTCGTTGCGGAGTCCTCTGCAGGACCATTGATGGGCCGGGTTGCATTAGAAAAGTACATGCTTCTTCTGGAGGTGGTGGAAAATCAGTCGGCGGGCTCCAAATGTTCTGGGTACGGCTGTCTTTAAATTCCCTGAACAGTATGCCTTGCGGCCATGTGTCAGGGTTAAGAGCTGCATCACAGTACTTTGGGTGAACTCCAACTTTGAAGGATATGAAGTTCAAAGTACTGCCGTCTATGCCTTTTTTAACAAGCGGAATAACCTTTATCTCCTCGTTACAATTTAGTCCTTCTTTAGACATTTTTTCGACAGTCTCTTTGCTAACGCTAGGATGAAAGCGGGAAAGATACATCCAGAGCAACGGCGCGGGAGGTGAAACCGTAACAATGTTACTATTATCGACTAGCTTTCGACCACCAACAAGAATATTACTCGGATCAGGGCCATCCTCGCGACGACGCTTCTGAGGTGATCGAGAGGTACCGGAGTTTGGCCGGACTGGAGTAGATGTTCAAACCTTTCATTCATTGCACATCCAAAATAAATTTGGGTTTTCCGCTAGTTTTTTTTCAAAATCGGCTTGTTAAGTTGTTTCCCACATTGAATATGTACCACATTTTTGCAAATACCCATACATTCGATAAAGTCGTCATCCGATTTGACGGTTTTCGCGCAGTGATCGCATGCACTTGCCATAATGCGTGCCGATCTGAGAATGAAATATAGACGGCGCTGCGTTCAGTGGAAAGTTTTGGTGGTTGAGTCACAGAAGTTCACTCAATTGCGCTCTTCGCTGGTTTCCCCACAACACAAAAGCAAACAGGAGACACTTTCACACTGCACAATAACAATGTTAAAAACAAAATTCTCAGTCGATTAACACGACGAACAACGATAAAAACTTCACAAATCTCGTCAAAAAGTGAAAATAGTTGGAGCGATTTATGTAAACAACTAATCGGTAGGAATACACTGAACCAAAAAATTAAGAGGGACTTTCAATTCGATGTTTTGTTTTCAAATGGTGTATACTGTAATTTAGTATAAAAACTAACCGAACACATGCTACAAACAATGAGCCAGGACGGACTTATTTAGTTCGGTGCCCAGTCCCTATTATTATCAAGCATAGCAAAATCAAAAATCTCGTTCATTTTCTGAGAAAACACGAACACGATCTAGTTAAAGCGTTTTGAACAAAGCATCGGACACAATTCCTGATGTGGCATGAAAAAGGCTCGTACCGTACCTTTAACACCGATTGCAGCTGGAATAACGCTGCCCGGCAGCGCTATTCCAGCCGAAACTAATCGGACTAAATACAACAACAGCAAAGCTCTACGGATAATACTAATTAATGCTAGTATTCAAATGAAATGTAATAGTCCCATCGAGCCTTACTAGATTTTGTCAACAAAACTTGCATAAATGAAGAGTAATAGCTGCTTATAAACGCTGTTGTCTATAAATCACACGGGGCGTGAAGGGGTAAAATCTCTCAAAGAACAATCTAAGGAGATCTGTTTCTATATTAATATATATGTGTGACACATACATTAATCTTGCACTGTATTTCAGTTGAAAAGTTATTTGTAGTCTTCCAAAAAAAAATCCACAGAACCACACAGCGCTCTACAAAATCGAATACGAAGCCCTCACGTCCAAAATGCATCCGGTTGGCTTTGAATTCGAATAAAGTGCCCTCGGCAAATGATACATTTTAACAATGCAATCCTCAGAATTCCCGTAATTTAACTGTGATCCATACTAACGCCACCAAATCAGTATCGCTTTTATAGCCATGCTCCATTATCCCTAACAAGCTTTTTGACAACACAGTCTGCTCTAGCAGACCAGTAGCGCATCCGCCTAGGCCCGATCCGTTATTTATGCACTTGTTCGTCGACTCAACGTACCATCCCAAATCGTGCGGTCAGCCGGAGACCCCCCAGGTTGGTTGGTGTCGTACGTGGCCCGGATGTCCTCCCTTCCCATGGCCATAAACCGCACCGAATTTGTCGTAACAAATAGCTCATGTAGCGAGATCGTATGTTTTCCCGGTAACACCCTCAACCACCCATGCAGGCAGGCAGGCAGCGGCCAGGATTTGTTGCAACTCATTCAGGTACAGAGATACGTGTGTTTATTTGCATGTTATTCGTTCGCATATACATTTTCCACAATATTGACGTGTATGTTCCGGTCGATGTCCAAAGCTGGGAACCAGAAACGCACCACCACCATCCACCAATACCGCCATCACCATGGGGGTTCCGGGTGGGTTTCACCCTGACCCATGCAGGATTCAAATTTATAACGATACGGTCACGATGGCAGGCAGGTTGGCCTGCTGCTGCCGCTGCCGCTGGAGTTCGCGTGTGTGCTTTTACCGAAGCTTACAAAATATTTACCCGTTCCGTTCGGGTACGGACTTGTATTTCAATCATATTGAATTGTGGTACTCCGTGCTCCGTGGCTATAGTGGAGAGTGCCGCATGTATCCATCCATCCTTTCTCCGTCCATCGGCCACCTTATTGCGAGATGAGAAATCGGAAACCAATGTTCGCAGGCGTGCGGACGGAACTGATCCTGCAGCGATGGGATTTTGCGGAATTTACACTCGCATTCATTCGCTTCCCGACGAGCGGGATATCAACACTCCCGTTATCGAGGAAGCGGAAAATGGTGCGATGGAAATTCTTGAATGTTTTGGGTTTTTTTTGTTTCGTGGGATAGTTTTGGTGACGTGTACATTGTACATTGTTTCCTATTAATTTTTTCTCTTTTTTTATTTCGACTATGTTAGTCACATTTTCTTTTTTACGTTTTAACGACATTCAATTGGCTTTAATTTTTTCTAACATGAAAAAAACACATTCGACATGAATTGTGATTTTTTTAATTACGATATCGTAACAAAGGATAATTATAAAAATCCGTAAAACATCAATAAATCATTAACAATTATCAGCGCACGTGAACGACGCTCGCGGTTCGCTATACAAACCTAACTCAACTGTTGTTATCTCGTGATCTACAAATACAAACTTGGATTTAATTAAGTCTGATTTTTGTATGTCGAATTCATCAATTCAATCAATTCATCGTCAGTAACTAGCACCGATTGGGTGTCTAGTTAGATGATGTATCCAAACTAGTACCCAAATTAGACACAAAAAATCCAAAAAGTTCGCACGACACATGAGAATGCCTAAAGCATAGTGCCAGGCGTTTGGTTCCCTGGCCAAAAGACAAGAGTTCGGTTTTCGTTTTCTCATTGGCTGTATTACTCGAGCTTCTGTATTTGCTTCCCGGGACATCACCTGGGACAAGCCAGATGCTTCAGGCGTTCCCATGTATCATGTGAACTGTTTGGATTTGGTTGTGTGATTTGGTAATTTGGATACTAATTTAGATACATCGTGTAAATAGACACCCAGTTGGCATTAGTTACTGATGAGATGACTTCGAAACACAAAAATCAAACTTAATTTAAGTTAGGTCTTGTGTCCTTAATGCGCAAATTGGTTCAATGCATTTTGCCCTTCTGGGAATGAAAATTGCACAAAATTGGATATTATGGCGGTGACCCTTTCCGATCATGTAAAGCTAAGGAGGGTATATGTCCTCCTGAAGGTATTCGAGATACTGCGCACCCTGATTTTGATCTACAATTGCAGCTTTCCAACAGACGTATTCAGGTCGATTCCGTCACCGACATCCATCTGTTAACCACGGAGCTTGAAAGACGACCTTTTCCGGTCAGTTAACAACGCTCCAAACGCGGTCGTAACCATCAACCTACCGCTCGCGTAATCATGAATCGGTCACGTCAACAAGTCTCTACCCTCGATCGTAGCAGCCCAAACTCATGCCTTCAGTTGGACCAATAGAAACAAAAACTGGACAAGACGTCCACGCACGATCATTGAATAACACGCGAACATGCGAATGGCCACATGTTTATAAAATAATGTATCCACGCGAAGTTACATACACACTAGCACACGCGACAAAAACGTCAACATACAAACGCTCGAGTCGTTCGCGATCATCCACGTACAACCACACCCACGATCTCGCAAACAGGATCAGGGATGCCACATTAAAATCTGTGTTTCGGTCAAAAAAATCTTTTTACCATCTGTGATGACTAAAAAAGGAAAAAAAATCTGTGATAAATTTCCAAAAAATCTGTGAAAAATCACAATATTTCCAAAAATCTGTGAAATTTTCATCAAAATGCCAAAAATCTGTCATCTGTAAAAAAGAATCTGTGATCAAAAATTATGAAAAAAATCTGTGACATTACAGAAAAATCTGTGAATATGGTAACCCTGAACAGGATAACACGCCGGTGACTAAGTGAACGGTTTAGCACTCATAAATTCACGAAGGCGGTCCCATGTTCGCGCGATCATGAATCGGTTTCATCTGGAAACCCCTATTCTCGGTCCTAGTAGCATAAATTCAATGCCTTCAGGTGGACCAATCAAAAAGATGATGCTCATATCCACTAAACTACACGTTCCATGGCGACTTACAAATCGGATTTATACACGCGGCAATCAAACATACAAATGCTTTAACTGTTCGCAATCATCCACGCAGCCTACACCCGCGTTCTCGCAGACATGATAACATACCGGTCATAATATGAACGTCTCAGCACTTATAAACATTCAAACGCGGTCTCAAGCGTTAACCTACAGTTCCCCGCACTCGCGCGATCATGAATCGATCACGTCCGGAAGTCTCTATCATCGATTCCAAATATCTTTGTCCATGCCTTCAATTGAATAAATTAAAAAGAAAGCTCTCATATCCACTGGACAACACGTTCCATGACGACATGACCGGGAACTCTAGTGATACGGAGTAACTCACTCCCTGTAAGAATGTCCGTACACCGTATACCGAAAAATAAATATCAGAATGACGGTCCGCGTGGCCATCCAAGAACACACGCGAGTATGTGAATGGCCACAGGGTTACAAAATCGAATTTATTCACGCGAAGTCACATACACGCGAGCACACGCGACAAACACGTCAATATAAGAAGGCTTAAGCTCTTCGCGATCATCTATCGGTCACGTCCGGAAATCTTTACCCTCCATTCTAGCCACTTAGGTCCATACATTCAGTTGGACTAATCAAAAAATAAAGCTTATATCCACTAGATCACACGTTCTACGGCGACATGACTGGGAACTCTAATGCTATGGAAGAACCCACTTTCTTCTAGAATCTGAACCGTGCACGAAAAATTAAGTATCAAATTCACGATCCGCGCGCGATCATTCTAGAACAGACGAGAATCATTCACACATTCTCAAACGCGGTCTCAAGCGGGAACCTACAAAAATGCCCTCGCGCACGCGATTACGAATTGGTCACGTCCGGAAGTCTATCCTCGATCTTAGAAACCTAGAAGCCTTCAGCTGGACCAATTAAGAAAACACGCTCATACCTATTAGACAACACGTCCCATGGCGACATGACCGGGAACCCTATCGATATAAGGGATCCCACTCTCTGCCAGAATTCACACCAGGCACACCGAAAATTTAATATTAGACTCACGGTTCGCACGACCATCCAAGAACACGCAAATATAATACAAAATCACGTCAGCGTACCAGCGTTAGAGCCCCTCGCGATTTTCCAAGCAACCTACGCCCACGAACTCGCAAACATGATTATACCCCGGTGATACGGTGAACGTCTCAGTACTTATAAACTTACCAACGCGATCTCAAGCGTCAACCTACAAACTCCCGCGCTCGCGCCATCATGAATCGGGATCGTCCGGAAGTCTCTATCCTCGGTACCAACAGTCTAGGTCCATGTTAATTTAAAAAGAAATAAATAAAATTGAAAAATTAAAAAAAAATCGCTCCCATATCCACTAGACAAAACGTTCCATGGCGACATGACCGGGAACTCTATTTATATGGGGTAACTCACTCCCTGTCAGAATGGGATTCATACACCGAAAACAAAATATCAGAATGACGGTTCGCGAATATATGAATGGCGGCAGGTTTTCAAATTCGAATTTATACACGCGAAGTAACATACACGCGAGCACACGCGACAAACACGTCAACATACAAACGCTTGGAGTCCTTCGCGATCATCTACGCACACCTATGCCCGCAATCGCGCAAACTTGATAACACTCCGGTAATTATGTGAACGCTTTAGCACTTACGAAGTTACAAACGCGGTCTCAAACGCGAACCCGCAAACGCGCGCGTTCATGAATCGGTCACGCCCGCAAATCTTTAGCCTTCATTCTAGCAATTTAGGTCCATACATTCAGTTGGACCAATCAAAAAAATAAAGCTTATATCCACTAGACCACACGTTCTACGGCGACATAACTGGGAACTCTAATGATATGGATGAACCCACTTTCTTCTGGAATCTGAACCGTACACGAAAAATTAAGTATCAAATTCACGGTCCGCGTGCGATCATTCTAGAACACATGCACATATGCGAAAGACACACGGTTATGAAATAGAATTTATACACGCGAAGTTACATATACGTTCGCACACGCGACATATAAACGCATATGCGATCGAGCACGTTAACGTACAAATGCTTGAGCCCTTCGCGATGATACATGCGATCGCGAGTCGCTTCGCCCGCACATACCTGAACCGTACAATGAATGTCACATTCAGCATCACGGCCCGCTACAATTGGCCTAAAGCAGTGTTTTAGTGGGCGACATTGCCTGTCTCGTCTGCAAATTGTAGTATGTGATTCTGACGGGGAGCCCCTCCGAGAACCTAGCTCTACAGCTCCAGTAGGACAACACACGAAAAAAAAATTTGCGATATTTCGAATTTCATCGTCGGATTTTCGATTAAGGTGTTTGGGGTAAATTTTGTCGCTCTATGCATATTTGGCCCATGTGTATAGGGAATCTTATAATACATGGAACAGTTATGCGTACAGCGGTAGCCTTCTATCTAATGCAACTTTTTTAATACTGCAGGTAGCAAGACGAAACTTTTGACGGCGCCGGTGATTAAGCGATAAGGGTAATTCAGTCTCACTCTAGTGGATCTGGGTTCAATCCCAGCCGAGGTCGTTAAAATTTTTGTTAAGTGGAAAGTAAAGTTAATTCGTTGGTCCCGGTTCATGAGTTGATGGGCTGATAACTAGGGTCCAAATGGTGGAGGTGTCGTCGATAATCACTGAGTGCGGACAGAGGCCGACAGCATTATGAATAAAAAAGGAATTTGGCACTGACGTTAACGTGTTGTACTTTCAATATGAATCGTTTTAAAAATACTCAAAATCCGATCACTAGAGGCGCTGCTGTAGAGTTCTTCTTAGAGAAAATTTGTATAGCGAAGATTAACAGTTAGCTTTGACATACATAAAAATCGACGGTAATAACGACAACATAGAATTTTTTATTTCCAATTGTCAGTCCGCCCAGCTCACGGTAGCTGAACATGATAAAACATTTTTTGCGATAAAGAAGCTTCTTCCCTTTTCCTTAGGTCGCACTAAAGATGGCGAAAATATCGTTATGTTCCTTCGTTCACTACCCTCGATCATGGTACTTACGCTCCGACAACGCTATGCACTTATGCAAAACAGATCGCTAGTCGCCAGCTGCGACATCATGGAAAATCATGCGTTGGAACAGCCAAAGAAACCAGAAATAACCCACATACATCAGTATCACCGGAACCAGAAGCTACCACCTAGATGTTTTGTACGGGGTCCCATTCTCAAGTTATGCACTTTCAAGGTTAATACTAAAATAAATGTTCAAAAATAGTTGTTTTTTGGTCAAGATCCCATAATTCCGAAACCGCCAGCTTCGGACTTCAGTATCTTCTAAGAAGTTTCATAACATAATACAGTGCATCAGTCGTTGCTGGGGGTCCGCGAAGAAAAATATGATTTCCGAGTGCAGATTGAAATTTAAAGTCTTGTTTCCTAACAAACTGAAAATAACATATTGATAGCATACAAAACCGATGTTTAACCCAAGGGGGTCCGCAGCAACCCAGGGTGATTTCTAAGGGGTTCGTGGTAAAAAGGTTGAGAACCGCTGATTTAGGCGATTAATCTCCCTAGAACAAATAATGAATCATCAAATGTTTAAAAATTGTTATTTATCATTTTAAATTTGGTGTCTTCAGTAATGTTGTTGAGAATGGTATATTTTTAAATTGATTCTCAACAACTCTATTGAAGACAGTGGATCCATGCATGTAGTATATCAAGATATAGAGCAATACTTACGAAATATCATTAAATCCAATTTTCTTCAATATAACTTTTTTATGCTAAGTACATACTTGTGTGTTTATCCTGAACAACTTTGCAGAAGGTCCAACAAATGTAACAGTTAGCGTAAACATTAATATTAGAATAACTTATTTCAAAGGTTTTTTTTTTCGCAAATAATCTGATACATCTCGATACCCTGAACACATATATCATTCATGTCTTCTTCAAAGTTGTTTCGAGTATTATTTTTAAATTACTTTGCTGAAGACACCGACTCTTTAAACAATGTTTGTTTGTTAAATCTAAGGGCATTAATCGAAAGGTTGTCAAAAGTTACGCCGTATCATATCATAAAACTTTTAAGAAGATTCCTTGTCTACGAAATCTATCTACGCCGTTGGACTCACCACTGAAATGTGCACAAAAAATAGTAACTTTTTTATTCTGTTCAAATTTCAATCCCACTAGGTGGCTATTTTTATGAATGATAGTAGGGTAGACGAGCCCTTATTCATCTCATTAGTCGGGATGTCACACTCTTTCGCGGATAACTCGGCTTTCAGTGATTGGAATGCTCTTAAATCGGTATCAACATCTTTGCTTCGTTCCTAATAAGCAGTACAATAAAAAATCTCGCCTGGAAAATGTAAAATACTCCCGTTTGAGCGAAGCGAAAAGTCGAGTACAACGCACCCTTATTCGTCCTACCATTTGAGCCAATGCGTTGAATAGAGAGAGCAGATACTGCTCTAACTAATGTGTTCAAATGGGTAGGATGAATAGAGGTGCTAAGATGAATTAGGGCACAGTAACCCTACCAAAAATTTTAAAATGTTCAAATACCGATTCTGACGTACTTGAGACAATCGGCAAACGCCATTTTTTCAACATTTTCTTTTATTGCTAGACATTGATTTTTTAGCTGAAACACGGCTAAATTTCAATTTGTCTCACCAGCAAACGAAACTTCTTCACTTGCGGGACGTTGTTAATAAGGAGCAGGCATTGCATTTATCGCTCATATGAGTAAATGCGCCCGGATAGTTTGCTACTGCGACAATAAAAAGTCACATTTTCACACGAAAAATTATTGGCACTCACACAACTTCTCCGGATAAATACAACGTGTTATTTCTCCGGATAAATAAAACAGCGGGAGAATGAGTGAATGAGTTTATCACGGTATCCTTTTTTCGCTCGCTGCTTTCCTGTCGTTATTCCAAAACACGAAAACACAAGCCTATCATATTTCTTTGCCGCTTTTCTTTGTAATTAAGTGTATTTTTTGAAGTTTTTATTGATTTCCACGAAATTAAAATTTTATCACCTTCTCCGGTGAGAAGGAAAAAGTCAAATAAATTTTATCCGGAAAATCATTCTCACGCTATTTGTAGAGACGGAGAATTTTGCGACTCATCTTATCTCGGAAAAGTTGGACATCGGATAAGCTTCTTCTCACGTGAGTGAGAGGAGTCGTTTAGCTGTAATCACAAAAAAAAAGTGTCAAATTAGTGCCTTAGTCAAGTGCCAGATACTAAGGAGAGGTAGGTTTGCATCCTTCATGCATACATATTACATATATACGAAGAAAATTGCTATTTATAAAACGAATCAAAAAATAAAAGAGCTGTCATTCAAAGAAATTTAATTAAATGATCAAACAATGAAAATAAACTTTCCCTGGGAATATTGTTTTTAAACAATTTATCTTCTACCAATTTGTCGCATGCAAAAACCGACAAGGACAATCAGTAGTAAATCACGTTCAATCAATCCATCGAAGTTTATTTGTCAATTATGCGAAAAAAAACCTCCCACCCGGAATGAACCTGGAACATGTGACGACAAACCATTAAAACTGCAATAAACAAAATGGAAATAATTTGCAATTGAATTTATTATCA